>NC_091956.1:4504250-4524250 GCF_031021105.1 Erythrolamprus reginae
CTCTTCCTCCCCTCCCCCTCCTCTCTTCTTCCTCCTCCTCCTCCATAATTCTTCTTCTCCATAATTCCTCCTCCTCCTCCTTCTCCTCCTCTCCTCCTCCTCCTCCTCCTCCTCCTCTTCTTCTTCTCCTCCTCCTCCTCCTCCTCTGGATTTCAACTCCCAGAATTCCCCAGTCAGCTGAGCTTTGAATTCTGGGAGTTGAAGTCCAGACTTCTTCAGGTTGGGGAACACCAACCTAAAGAATTTATTGCTGCTTGCACATTTGATGCGGTGGGGGAAAACTGGGTGAAATCCAACAGGTTCTCACAAATTATGGAGAACCAGCAATTTTGAGTAGTTTGGAGAACTGGCAGTGGAAATTTTGAGTAGTTTGGAGAACCGGTAGCGAAAATTTTGAGTAGTTCAAAGAACTTGTCGCAGAAATTTTGAGTAGTTCAGAGAACTGGTCGCGGAAATTTTGAGTAGTTCAGAGAACTGGTCGCGGAAATTTTGAGTAGTTCAGAGAACTGGTCGCAGAAATTTTGAGTAGTTTGGAGAACCAGTAGCGAAAATTTTGAGTAGTTCAGAGAACTTGTCGCAGAAATTTTGAGTAGTTCAGAGAACTTGTCGCAGAAATTTTGAGTAGTTCAGAGAACTTGTCGCAGAAATTTTGAGTAGTTCAGAGAACTTGTCGCAGAAATTTTGAGTAGTTCAGAGAACCGGTCGCGGAAATTTTGAGTAGTTCAGAGAACTGGTCGCGGAAATTTTGAGTAGTTTGGAGAACCGGTAGCGAAAATTTTGAGTAGTTCAGAGAACTTGTCGCAGAAATTTTGAGTAGTTCAGAGAACTTGTCGCAGAAATTTTGAGTAGTTCAGAGAACTTGTCGCAGAAATTTTGAGTAGTTCAGAGAACTTGTCGCGGAAATTTTGAGTAGTTCAGAGAACTGGTCGCGGAAATTTTGAGTAGTTTGGAGAACCGGTAGCGAAAATTTTGAGTAGTTCAGAGAACTTGTCGCAGAAATTTTGAGTAGTTCAGAGAACTGGTCGCGGAAATTTTGAGTAGTTCAGAGAACTTGTCGCAGAAATTTTGAGTAGTTCAGAGAACTGGTCGCGGAAATTTTGAGTAGTTCGGAGAACTTGTCGCAGAAATTTTGAGTAGTTTGGGGAACCGGTTGTGGAAAGTTTGAGTAGTTCAGAGAACCGTTTGTGGGCAAATACCACCTCTTGCTGTGTCCCCAGAGTGGGGCGGGAATGGAGATTTTGCAGTATCCATCCCCTGCCACGCCCACCACGCCACACCCACCATGCCACGCCTACAGAACCGCTAGTAAAGAAAAATATGGATTTCTCACTCTAGAGAGGGGGTAGAGAATTGTTTACAATCCACAACAAGGAGAAACGGCATGGAGGTTTTGCTTGACAAAATAACAAGGCCATAACGATGTGGAGATGGCGTGGGAAGCAGTGAGCGTAGAAAAACTGGGAGTGAGGGGTTAGCAGGAGGCGTGGAGGCAGTCTATCCATCTCCCTAGCTGTCAAACTCTTACTGCCTGTTAGCGAAGAAAGAACAAAAAATATTGCTCAAAAGAAATTGCATCCCTGTCACCATCAAACTCAGACCCGCTGTGCACTACAGTAATATGGGTTTTTTTTCTTTCCCTTCGGCTTAAGATGCAAACTTAATTATTGTCATAGGGGTCAAATAAGCAATCGGGAAACAATCAATATTAATAAAAATCTTAGTATACAAGCAACAAGTTACAGTCATACAGTGGGAGGAAAAGGATGATAGGAGCTGGTTCCAGAGGGTCGGGGCCGCCACAGAGAAGGCTCTGCCCCTGGGTCCCGCCAAACAACATTGTTTAGTTGACGGGACCCGGAGATGGCCAACTCTGTGGGACCTAATCAGTCGCTGGGATTCGTGCGGCAGAAGGCGGTCCCGGAGATATTCTGGTCAGATGCCATGAAGGGCTTTATAGGTCATAACCAACACTTTGAATTGTGACCGGAAATTGTTCGGCAACCAATGCAGACTGTGGAGTGTTGGTGTAACATGGGCATACCTTGGGAAGCTTTTATCCATATCTTTTTGTAGGAGAGGTCTCCAGAACTGGACACAGTATTCCAAATGGGGTCTCACCAGCGCTCTATACAGCGGGATCACAATCTCCCTCTTCCTGCTTGTGATACCTCTAGCTATGCAGCCAAGCATTCTAAAACAAATTGGATACAAATCCAATAAGTTAATAAATAAATTTACACTGGTGGAACTCTGTCCCACCCCATCCTGCCTGCTGCCCACCCCCGGGTTTATCCCTAACCACAACAGACTACCTTTGAAAAGTGTTCGGAAACTTCAGATCATGCAGAATGCAGCTGCGAGAGCTATCATGGGCTTTCCCCAAAATGCCCATGTAACACCAACACTCTGCAGTCTGCATTGGTTGCCGATCAGTTTCCGGTCACAATTCAATGTGTTGGTCATCACCTATAAAGCCCTTCATGGCACCGGACCAGGGTATCTACGAGACTGCCTTCTGCCACACGAATCCCAGCGACCAGTTAGGTCCCACAGAGTGGGCCTTCTCCGGGTCCCGTCAACAAAACAATGTCGCTTGGCGGGGCCCAGGGGAAAAGCCTTCTCTGTGGCGGCCCCGGCTTTCTGGAAACAACTCCCCCCAGAGATTAGAATTGCCCCCACCCTCCTTGCCTTTCGTAAGCTCCTTAAAACCCACCTCTGCCGTCAGCCATGGGGGAATTGAGATATTCTTTCCCCCTGGGCCTTTACAATTTATGCATGGTATGTTTGTTTGTTTGTATGGATGTTTAGTTTTATAATAAGGGTTTTTTAAAAGTTGTTTTTAGTATTGGATTTACATGATGTTATTTATTACTGTTGTTAGCCGCCCCGAGTCTACGGAGAGGGGCGGCATATAAATGAATGAATGAATGAATGAATGAATGAATAAACAAACAAACAAACAAACAAACAAACAAATAAAATAAATAAATAAAAAAAAATAGAAAGATAGATAGATAGATAGATAGATAGATAGATAGATAGATAGATAGATAGATAGATAGATAAATAACAGACAACGCACGGTGAGAAAACCGAATAGTGGCTTGGATGGATTTCAGGAATAAAACAGCAAATAGGGAAGAGGGTCAAAGCTCTTCACTTCACCCCCTAGGGAGGAAGAAGACTGGTTTCTCAATTTGATAAATGAATTAAATTAAATTGATTTTTTTTTAAAAAAAAATAGTTCCTCCGTAGTGATATTTTAGCAATCACCTGGCAGCCGAACCTGACTGTGCGGTATGCCCTTCTGCTGAGACGCAGGGGTCAATAATACGCTTTGCATATGTGACCATTCTAGACCGAGTCTTAAGCAATTTCCTAGACATAAAGAATCCATAAAAAAAATAATCAATGCCCCCTGAATGCTGCTAATAGCTGACTCTCAAATTTGGCCGTTCCCTCGGCAGGATCGATGCTCAGTTTTCCAATGAAAAACACCGCAGGGATCTTTTCATCAATATAAACTATCACTTCGCCCGTCCCTTCTCCTTCACGGGGCACTTCGTGTAAAATGGTCCTTCGGATTTAAGAGGAACAGGGTAGAGCAGAGTAGAACATGAGAACAGAGTAGAATAGAATATTAGAGTAGAGTTGAATAGAGTAGAGCAGAGTAGAGTTATTAGAACAGAATAGAATAGAATATTAGAATACAGTTGAATAGTGTAGAGTACAGTGCAATATTAGAACAGAGAAGAATAAAGGTAAATATTAGAATAGAGTTGAATAGAATAACTAGAGTAGAGTTGAATAGAACAGAAGAGAATAGGGTAAAGTAGAGTAGAATATTAGAACAAAGTAGAATAGAATATTAGAATAGAGTTGAATAGTGTAGAGTACAGTGGAATACTAGAACAGAGAAGAATATTAGAATAGAGTTGAATAGAATAACTAGAGTACAGTTGAATAGGGTAAAGTAGAGTAGAATATTCGAACAGAATAGAATATTAGAATAGAGTTGAATAGTGTAGAGTACAGTGGAATATTAGAACAGAGAAGAATAAAGGTAAATATTAGAATAGAGTTGAATAGAATAACTAGAGTAGAGAAGAGTAGAGTAGGGTGGGATGTAGGGTAGGGTAGAGGAGTAGCGTAGAATAGAATAGAATAGAATAGAGAATGGAATGTAATAGAATAGAATAGAGAATGGAATAGAATAGAATAGAGAATGGAATAGAATAGAATAGAGAATGGAATAGAATAGAATAGAATAGAGAATGGAATAGAATAGAATAGAATAGAGAATGGAATGGAATGGAATAGAATAGAATAGAAAATTGAATAGAATGGAATAGAATAGAATAGAGAATGGAATGGAATGGAGTGGAATAGAATAGAATAGAATAGAATAGAATAGAAAATGGAATGGAATGGAGTTGAGTAGAGTAGAGTAGAATAGGAATAGAGCAGAGTAGAGTAGAGTAGAGTAGAATAGGAATAGAGCAGAGTAGAGTAGAGTAGAATAGGAATAGAGCAGAGTAGAGTAGAGTAGAACAGAACAGAACAGAATAGGGAAAGGGATGGAATGGAATGGAATAGAACAGGAATAGAGTAGAGTAGAGTAGCGTAGAGTAGAACAGAACAGAACACAACACAACAGAACACAACAGATTAGGGAAAGGGATGGAATGGAATAGAATAGAACAGGAATAGAGTAGAGTAGAGTAGGGAATGGGATGGGATGGGACGGAATGGAATTCGTTAATGACACATAACAAATTTGTCTCCAGGGCATAAGTGCAGCCGGTGGTAAGCAGAAGTAGTTTGCAGTACTGCGCTCTAACCACTGCACCACCGAGGCTCTATTTATTATTGTAATTATTGTTGTTATTGTTGTTATTGTTGTTGTTATTGTTGTTGCCATTGCCATTGTTGTCCCTTTCACTGTTTCTCATTGTCTTTACCATGCACAAGGAGAAAGTTTAAACAAGATTTGATCAAACGTTTTGTCACCAGAATAAAATAAGGGAATAACAAGGAACCCATTTAAGAGATTTACAATTTATTAGAGAGAGAGCCGCGTTGGTGTTCCTCAAAAAACCCCAGACCAAAACAAAACAAAAAAACCTGTACTTTTTTCCAAAGAAGCTGCCTGAATTCTTTTTTAAAAAAAAAATATATGTAAAAAAAGCAGAGATACACTTGAAACCGCAGTGACCGAGAACGCAGAAGGAAATACATTTGTCTTGGCATGAAATTAATTGGGATAAAAACAGCAGGGAGAAGCATAAGCCTTCTTATTTGCTGTCTTCTGGCCCCTTAACACATCACAGAAACTCAGGGAGTACATAGTAAGGAGCCAAGATTAGATCTGATGAAAAATTGTTCTACAGGGTGGTTGGATCCCATTGAAGTTATGAAAAAATCCTCGATTTTGGAGAGGACTTGAATCGCCAAGTTTAACTGAGTTTTTTTAACCTCCCAGCAGGAGCGAAACGAATGGAATACAGGCAGTGATGGGGTGCCAAAATTTTTATTGCCACACTGTGGGTGTGGCTTATTTTGTGGGTGTGGCTTGATGGTAATGTGACCGGGTAGGAGTGGCTTGCCGGCCATGCCCTCATCACCTGTAATGCTCTCTACATGGGGCTACCTTTGAAGAGTGTTTGGAAACTTCAGATCGGTCAGAATGCAGCTGCGAGAGCAATCATGGGCTTCCCTAAATATGCCCATGTTACACCAACACTCCGCAGTCTGCATTGGTTGCCGATCAGTTTCTGGTCACAATTCAAAGTGTTGGTTATGACCTATAAAGCCCTTCATGGCATCAGACCAGAATATCTCCAGGACGCCTTCTGCCGCACGAATTCCAGCGACTGGTTAGGTCCCATAGAGTTGGCCTTCTCCGGGTCCCATCGACTAAACAATGTCGTTTGGCGGGACCCAGGGGAAGAGCCTTCTCTGTGGTGGCCCCAACCCTCTGTAACCAGCTCTCCCCGGAGATTAGAACTGCCCCCACCCTCCTTGCCTTTCGTAAAGTTCTTAAGACCCACCTCTGCCATCAGGCATGGGGGAACTGAGACATCTCCCCCAGGCCTATACAGTTTATACATGGTATGTTTGTGTGTATGTTTGCTTTTAATAATGGGGGTTTTAGGGTTTTTTAAATTATTAGATTTGTTTTTACATTTTCTTTGTTATTGCTGTGAGCCGCCCCGAGTCTACGGAGAGGGGTGGCATACAAATCTAATAAATAATAATAATAATAATAATAATAATAATAATAATAATAATAATAATAATAATAATGTGACCAGGTGGGAGTGGCTTAGGGGATGGCTAAAAGGTCATGTGACCAGGTGGGAGTGCTTTACTGACCAAGATAAGTTTTCAAATAGGTGCTTGGACTCTTTCTCAGTTGAATAAGTCACATTATTTGAACAGCCACTAAAAGGTCAAATGATAGACAGCATTATTTGTTGAGGTACACAGTCACATTTTAGGGTTTTGTACGGAACCCATAAGGTTCAGTATGATAACAGATAAGGCAAGTGGCCCAATTTTCTTCAATTGTTATAAAAGTTCAGTTCTAGATAATGATTAAAACGATTGGTTCTTAAGTAGAAAAGTGTGTAAGAAGAAGCAATTTTTCCCGTATGAATCAATGTAAAAGTAAATAATGTGTGCAATTGGGGAAACCACAGGGAGGTTGGAGGCTCTGTTTCCTCCCTGGAGATTCCTAGAAAGACCCACGGAGGCTTCCCCCCACCTTTTCCAGCCTTGTTTCCTCCCAGGAGATTCCTAGAGAGGCCCCACAGAGGCTTCTATCTGCATTTTTCGGCCCTGTTTCCTCCCAGGAGATTCCTAGAGAGGCCCCACGGAGGCTTCTCCCTGCCTTTTTCGGATCTATTTCCTCCCAGGAGATTCGTAGAGAGGCTGCACGGAGGCTTCTCCCTGCCTTTTCTGGCCCTGTTTCCTCCCAGGAGATTCCTAGAGAGGCCCCACGGAGGCTTCTCCCTGCCTTTTTCGGATCTATTTCCTCCCAGGAGATTCGTAGAGAGGCTGCACGGAGGCTTCTCCCCGCCTTTTCTGGCCCTATTTCCTCCCAGGAGATTCCTAGAGAGGCCCCACGGAGGCTTCTCCCCGCTTTTTCCAGTCCTGTTTCCTCCCAGGAGATTCCTAGGGAGGCCCCACAGAGCCTTCTCCCTGCCTTTTCTGGTTACAGTTTCAGAGGCTCAGATTTGTAAGTGGAAAATGGTTCTTGAGAAGAGGCAAAAAAATCTTGAACACCCGGTTCTTATCTAGAAAAAGTTCGTAAGTAGAGGCGTTCGTAGGTAGAGGTAGCACTGTATTTGGCCCGTAAGTCAATAAAATGTATTCAGTTAATTTAGTCTTGCAATAAAATAGGAGTAGTTCATCTGGTTTGTTTCCTGTCTGGTGCACCTGGGAAGGCTGACACTGGTTCTTTCTCTCCATTATTTGTAAATTGCATGTTTTTCCCTGTTTGCAGTCACTCTGACCTGCAAGCGACGATCGGGTTTGTAATTCTAACAGGTTTGAATCTATATGGAAGCCATGTGCTCAGCTTCTGATCTCAGCTTAACTGGAAATGTGACGCGAGGCATCCCAATTCCGTGATAAACTTGTTTTCTAGCTGGACGCGTGAATGACAAACGCGGCTTCTCAGAAATTCTGGCATGTTGTTTTAT
The DNA here is from genome assembly GCF_031021105.1 of Erythrolamprus reginae. Taxonomy (NCBI): domain Eukaryota; kingdom Metazoa; phylum Chordata; class Lepidosauria; order Squamata; family Dipsadidae; genus Erythrolamprus; species Erythrolamprus reginae. Next base: position 4,511,957 of record NC_091956.1, read on the forward strand.
CTAACAAAACGGTGTTTCTGCAATGACCCGTCTCTCTCTCTCTCTCTCTCTCTCTGTAACCGCAGTTACTCACTAAGTAATTGTGGCGACAAAAGTGGTAAAAATGGGACGAAACTCACCGAACGTCTCACTTAGCAACAGAAATTGTGGCCATGACTGTGGTCGTACCTCAAGGACCGCTTTCAGACCTTCGCCATTGATTTATTTATTTTATTTATTTATTCATTTGTCCAATACACAATACATATGGAAGAGAATAGACATGAAGTAATATATATAAAGATAATATGTAAAAATAGAAGAGAAGATATATGAAAGGAAGAAAATATCTATGATATATGAGATAAAGGAAAGACAACTGGACAGGGGACAGAAGGCAGGCTGGTGCACTTATGTACGCCCCTTACTGGCCTCTTAGGAACCTGGAGAGGTCAACCGTGGATAGTCTAAGGGAGAAATGTTGGGGGTCAGGGGTTGACACTACAGAGTCCGGTAATGAGTTCCACACTTCGACAACTCGGTTGCTGAAGTCATATTTTTTACAGTCAAGTTTGGAGCGGTTAATATGAAGTTTGAATCTGTTGCGTGCTCTTGTGTTGTTGCGGTTGAAGCTGAAGTAGTCATTGACCGGTAGGACGTTGCAGCATATGATCTTGTGGGCAATACGTAGGTCTTGTGTTGTTGCGGTTGAAGCTGAAGTAGTCATTGACCGGTAGGACGTTGCAGCATATGATCTTGTGGGCAATACGTAGGCCTTGTGTTGTTGCGGTTGAAGCTGAACAAGTCATTGACCGGTAGGACATTGCAGCATATGATCTTGTGGGCAATACGTAGGTCTTGTGTTGTTGCGGTTGAAGCTGAAGAAGTCATTGACCGGTAGGACATTGCAGCATATGATCTTGTGGGCAATACGTAGGTCTTGTGTTGTTGCGGTTGAAGCTGAAGAAGTCATTGACCGGTAGGACGTTGCAGCATATGATCTTGTGGGCAATACGTAGGTCTTGTGTTGTTGCGGTTGAAGCTGAAGTAGTCATTGACCGGTAGGACGTTGCAGCATATGATCTTGTGGGCAGTACGTAGGCCTTGTGTTGTTGCGGTTGAAGCTGAAGAAGTCATTGACCGGTAGGACGTTGCAGCATGTGATCTTGTGGGCAATACGTAGGTCTTGTGTTGTTGCGGTTGAAGCTGAAGAAGTCATTGACCGGTAGGACGTTGCAGCATATGATCTTGTGGGCAATACGTAGGTGCCGTAGTTCTAAGCTTTCTAGACCCAGGATTGTTAGTCTGTTTTCGTAGGGCTTTCTGTTTCGAGTGGAGGAGTGAAGGGAAATTTATTTATTTATTTTGCGCCCATCTTTACTTGAAAACCCTGCAACCAATGTGCTGCTGACGCTGTCCGTTCTTGTGATGCCCTTGTGTAGAATTATCTTTTAGGGGAGATAAAAGATCATTTTTTTTCCTTCCTTCACTTGGAAGAAGCTATTTGCTATAAACTTTAACCTCTTCTGGCAGGGCTCAATTAATCTCTCCTCTGCTTCATTTTGTACACAGAGGGAAACTTTTTGTTGTTATCCTCCTAATATTTTATTGCCAATGTTAACTTTCTGGCCTCCTATAAATTGTTGGCACAGTCCTGTTCACACGGTCAGAATAAAGTTGGGAGGTATTTGAATCATTATTACTCCTTTTTCTTCTTCTTCTTCTTCTTCTTCTTCTTCTTCTTCTTCTTCTTCGTCATCGTCATCGTCATCGTCATCATCATCATCATTATGTCAATACAACAGAGCAAAGGAGATCACTATGCTGGATTTCATATTTCCGTATTATTATTATTATTATTATTATTGTTGTTGTTGTTGTTGCTGTTGTTGTTGTTGTTACATCACGCAGTCCTAGGTGCTTGGGAAGCACCTGACTGGTGATGAAATACGAAATCCAGCATATAGTGATCTCTTTTGAAATTATTATTGTTGTTGTTACTATTACTATTACTATTATTATTATTATTATTATTATTATTATCATCATCATCATCATCATCATCATCATCATTATTATTAGGGGTTTTTAAACGCTTTTGGGAAGAACACAGAAGCTGCCCAAAGAGGACACCCTGCATTTTCTTTCAACATCTTTTGGTGCAAATTTGGTGCTCTGGAGATTAGGTTTAGGTTTATTGGATTTATATGCCGCCCCTCTCCGCAAACTCGGGGCGGCTCACAACAATAATAAAAAACAGTACAGTACACAATACCAAATCCAATGCCCACCCATCCAGTTCCAATTTAAATTAATAATCTCATAAAAAACAGTATATATAAAAAACAGGCACACAGTCAATCAATCAACAAAACAACATGGGCAAGGGGGAGGTGTTTTAGTTCCCCTATGCCTGACAGCAAAGGTGGGTCTTAAGGAGTTTACGAAAGGCAGGGAGGGTGGGGGCAATCCTAATCTCAGGGGGGAGCTGGTTCCAGAGGGTCGGGGCCCCCACAGAGAAGGCTCTTCCCCTGGGTCCTGCCAGACGACATTGTTTAGTCGACGGGACCCGGAGAAGGCCAACTCTGTGGGACCTAACCGGTCGCTGGGATTCGTGCGGCAGGAGGCGGTCCCGAAGATATTCTGGTCCGGTGCCATGAAGGGCTTTATAGGTCATAACCAACACTTTGAATTGTGACCGGAAACTGATCGGCAGCCAATGCAGACTGCGGAGTGTTGGAGTGATATGGGCATACTTGGAAAAGCCCATAATTGCTCTCGCAGCTGCATTCTGCACGATCTGAAGTTTCCGAACACTTTTCAAAGGTAGCCCCATGTAGAGAGCGTTACAGTAGTCAAGCCTCGAGGTGATGAGGGCATGAGTGACTGTGAGCAATGACTCCCAGTCCAAATAGGGCCGCAACTGGCGCACCAGGCGAACCTGGGCAAACGCCCCCCTCGCCACAGCTGAAAGGTGTTTTTCTAATGTGAGCTGTGGATCGAGGAGGACGCCCAAGTTGCGGACCCTCTCTGTGGGGGTCAATAATTCCCCCCCCCCCCAGGGTAATGGACGGACAGATAGAATTGTCCTTGGGAGGCAAAACCCACAGCCACTCCGTCTTGTCTGGGTTGAGTTTGAGTTTGAGATTCCTAGAGAGGCCCCACGGAGGCTTCTCCTCGCCTTTTCTAGCCCTGTTTCCTCCCAGGAGATTCCTAGAGAGGCTCCACGGAGGCTTCTCCCCACCTTTTTCCGTGTCTGTTTCCTCCCAGGAGATTCCTGGAGAGACCCCACAGAGGCTTCTCCCCACCTTTTCTGACCCTGTTTCCTCCCAGGAGATTCCTAGAGAGGCCCCATGGAGGCTTCTCCTCGCCTTTTTCGGGCCCTGTTTCCTCCCAGGAGATTCCTAGAGAGGCCCCATGGAGGCTTCTCCTCACCTTTTTCCGGCCCCGTTTCCTCCCAGGAGATTCCTAGTGAGGCCCCATGGAGGCTTCTCCCTCCCTTTTCCGGCCCTGTTTCCTCAAAGGAGATTCCTAGAGAGGCCCCACGGAGGATTCTCCCTGTGTTTCCGGTTACAGTTTTGGAGGCTGGGGTTTGTAAGTGGAAAATGGTTCTTGAGAAGAGGGAAAAATATATTGAACGCCCGGTTCTTATCTAGAAAAGTTCGCAAGTAGAGGCGTTCTTAGGTAGAGGTACCACGTACTGGAAAAACTCAAGTGTGTTTTCATCACCCCCTCGATTCAGCGTGTCCACCACCCCTTCAGAATCAAATAAATTGCCAAATTGTTGTTACTCTTCCCAGGCTGCCAAATAAGAGAGAATCCCTGAAACTTGGACTTCAAACTCCCCAAAGAAGCCAGGAAGCTAATACAAATATTGAAGACGTGGACAATCTCATTATGAGAACAATTAGCGTGAAATTACAAAGAACTTTCTTCATCTCACCATAATTAAAGACCTTTCAAACGCTTCTAATTTCATCCGGAAAACTACAGTCTGGGCTGAAATATGTACTACAAGGATACGGTCCAGGAACCATTACGGCGAGGGGGGTTTGCGTGCGTGTTTTCCTTTCTCTGCTTCTGCTTACAAGTATGACTTTTTAATTAAAACTGACTGCGTGTTTAAATGGAGGCGAGGTGGAAAGTTATTCCATTATATGAAATAATTGCTGGGTTATTTCAGTCCTTCCTTTAAGCTGCCAAACCGCGCGGCCTGTTCTCCATAGCTAAAGCTCATCGCGAGTTGTAATTATCCGACTCTGATGCCGATACGTTTTACGTGAGCTTTTTTTTTTTGAAGGTATCTTATTGTAATTCTGAAGAATCATTCCTGATCTGTTCCCAGGGGTAGGTTTTAACTTACCCCCACCGCCGGTTCGCTTCCTCCCACGCCATACGGGCGCACCTCATGGGGCAGGGTGTGCTTTGCGCACTATGCATGCGCGGTGCTGAAAGTTCTCAAAAAATCCCCCCCTCCCAAAAAATCCAAAACCAAGATGGCAGCGCATATGCAGTGCCGGAAACTCAGCTTCTGAGCATGCGCAGAAGAAAAAGAATCAGATTTTTTTAAAAATTAAAAATATAGTGGTACTTCTATCTATGAACACCTCTACTTAGGAATTTTTTTACATAAGAACTGGGGATTCAAGATTTTTTTGCCTCTTCTCAAGAACCATTTTTCACTTACGAACCCGAGCCTCTGAAACTCTAACTGGAAAAGGCAGGGAGAAGCCTCCGTGGGGCCTCTCTAAGAATCTCTTGGGAGGAAACAGGGCTGGAAAATGCAGGGAGAAGCCTCTGTGGGGCTTCTCTAGGAATCTCCTGGGAGGAAACAGGGCTGGAAAATGCAGGAAGAAGCCTCCGTGGGGCCTCTCTAAGAATCTCCTGGGAGGAAACAGGGCCAGAAAATGCAGGAAGAAGCCTCCGTGGGGCCTCTCTAAGAAACTCCTGGGAGGAAACAGGGCTGGAAAATGCAGGGAGAAGCCTCCGGGGGGCCTCTCTAAGAATCTCCTGGGAGGAAACAGGGCCGGAAAAGGCGGGGAGAAGCCTCTATGGGGCCTCTCTAAGAATCTCCTGGGAGGAAACAGGGCCGGAAAATGCAGGGAGAAGCCTCCGTGGGGCCACTCTAGGAATCTCCTGGGAAGAAACAGGGCCGGAAAATGTGGGGAGAAGCCTCCGTGGGGCCTCTCTAGGAATCTCCTGGGAGGAAACAGGGCCGTAAAATGCAGGGAGAAGCCTCCGTGGGGCCTCTCTAGGAATCTCCTGGGAGGAAACAGGACCTTCACCCTCCCTGTGGTTTCCCCAATCGCATGCATTATTTGCTTTTACATTGATTCCTATGGGAAAAATTGCTTCTTCTTACAAACTTTTAAGAACCTGGTCACGGAACGCATTAAGTTTTTAACTAGAGGTACCAGTGTACCAGAAAAAGATGATGGTGTCGACGGACTGGCCACAACAGAACTGGCCCCCTGATGCCATTGTGACATTACCAGCGGGTTGCTACTGGATGGGGTGAATTGGCCCGAACTGGGAGGAATCCACCTCTGTCTGTTCCCATTAGTTTTGAACTAAAATAATAATAGTTTAAGGAGGACACATGGCACCTTAACCACTAGACCAAACTGCCTCTCAGTTGCTTTACCCATGCATTTTCCATTTAGATTCTGTTGTTTAATGTTGCCTGGGTAGCGCTTGAAGCTGTTGATGGTTCTCCTTGAGCGAAAGAGAAACCGCAGAGCACATTTTTGTGTGTGTGTGTCGAATACAAACCAGGGAGATTATCACTCTGGCAATCGTTTTCTTTGAAGCCACCAAAGCTAATATCCCAGATTGGAAATGTTTGCTGATGACTTAATTTTCATGCCTTGCATCTCTGCAAGCCATCAGGAGGGGAACAGAGTGACAACGACAACCACAAAAAAAAAAAAAAACCCTGGCCAAAAATAGCATCATGTCACGGATTATTTCCTCTTTAAAGGATTTGGGTATCTCCGTTCGCCAATCCAACTGCAGTTTAAAGCCTATTGGCCCAAATGAGACCAAGTGTTGGTCCAGAACACTTGGAAAGGAACCGGAGAAGGGATGAAGTGGAATAATCTCTTTTTTCCAGACACAATTAATGTTTTATTTCCATGCAAATGTGATCTATCGGCATCCTGGTATGGAATCTGGAGATAGCAGCTGGTTGAAGGGGCACAAATTAGATGGTTTGTTTTTTGGCCTTATAAATCAGTGCTACACACAACCCAGGGCTATTCTGGCATCTAACTGTGGTATTGAATGTCCCGCCACATGGGGTGAGTAAATATTTATTTTGTAAATGCAAATAGCAGCTCTTGGGAGGTAGGGGAGGAGAGTGGACTGTGTCTACCCAGAAAGTGATTATTTTAGAGAATGGAGCTGGGTTTTGCAATGTGCTCAAGATGATTGAAACCCAGTTTGAGAAATTCCAAGGCTGTGTTTAAATAAGAAAAAAAAAAGATGTGGGTTTACGATATAAAAATGAGAACAGGATGACGGAGTTGGAAGGGACCTTGGAGGTCTTCTAGTCTAACCCATTGCTTGGGCAGGAAAACCACTTTGGACAAGTGATTGTCCAATCTCTTCTTTAAAAATGTCCAGAAATGGAGCACCCACAATTTCTGGAGGCAAGTTGTTCCACTGATCAATTGTTCTAATTAACTAATTGTTTTATATCATTTTTCCTGAGTTTTAGATTGGTTCACGCCACAGGTGAAATCCAGCTGGTTCTCACCGGTTCGCCCAAACTGTTAGTAAATTGCTTAGTCAGCTTGTAAGGCAGAGAATTAACCTCTAGGCTACAGTATTCAATTTGTCCAGCTCTGTACCAGAGAACAGTTAGGTGTTTTTTGTGTCGAAACCCTTCCCTGGTACAGAGCTGAAGGGATTGGGCACTGTAGCCTAGAGGTTAATTCTCTGCCTTACAAGGCAAAGGCTGCAAGTTCAAGTCCCAGTGAGGGTATGGCTAGCTGATGAGGCCAGAATAAGGCCGAACTAGATCTATCCTAGTCTCCCTTAATTTTCAAATTCAGCAAAAACATGTGATATATATATATATATATATATATATATCAAAAAAAATAAAGGGGACACATCCTAGATCTGAATGAATGAAATATTCTCATTGAATATTTCATTTGCACAACTATTCCATTTGCAAACCAGCATGTGAAATTGACTGTCAATCAGTGTTGCTTCCTAAGTTTGATTTCACAGAAGTTTTATTTGCTTGAAGTTATATTCTGTTTTTAAGTGGTCCCTTTATTTTAATGCTGAATTTGAAAATTAAGGGAGACTAGGATAGATCTATTTTGGCCTTATTTTGGCCTCATCAGCTAGCCATACCCTCACTGGAACTTGAACTTGCAACCTTTGCCTTGTAAGGCAGAGAATTAACCTCTAGGCTACAGTATCCAATCCCTTCACTTACCCAACCAGATATATACAAGTCACTTTAAGATTTGTGGACTTCAGTTCCCAGTATTCCCCAGCCAGGAATATATATATCTGGCTGGGTAAGTAAAGCTGGCTGTGGAATTCTGGGAATTGAAGTCCACAAGTCTTAAAGTGACTTAGTTTGGAAACCCTTGAACTACAGCTATGGCTGATGGTCAGTATTTTGTAAGACTCCACATACTGAGGTTGATTTAACAAATCAGAATTAAACAAACTGTGGTTTACTGCAATACATGGATCCGGCTATAATAGAAAGTTTCATTCCCACATTTCGTCATGATAATTGCTTTTTTGGACTCTAGCCGATAGTGGTATTTTTATTTAGTTTGAGGTAGGAGTCCGTTGTTAAATTATGCTTATTTTTAGACTGTTTGCAGGTACAAACACTTTAGCGAGAGCACTTTATGTTCAAGCTGCAAAGAAATAGACATTTTAGTGGAGGGCATTTTCCCCGCACATCCTTTTATGTACATAATTTTGTAGGTACCCTGTTACCCCCAAAATAAGACATCCCCTGATAATAAGCCCAATTGGGCTTTTGAGTGCATGGCAATAAGGCCAAACGCTTATTTCAGGGTTTCAAAAAAATATAAGACAGGGTCTTATTTTGGAGAAAACATAGTATCTGTCCGCCTGTCTGTCCATCTGGCTGGATGACCTTGTGCTAATTACCAGGAGACAATGAGTTCTAGTTTTAACTTAAGCATGAAAGCTGGCTGGATGACCTTGTACTAATTACCAGGAGAGGGTGAATTCTAGTCCTTCCTTAGGCATGAAAGCTGCCTTGATGACCTTGTGTTTACCAGGAGACAATGAGTTCTAGTTCCATTTTAGGCATGAAAGCTGGCTGGGTGACCTTGTGCTAATTACCAGGAGACAGTGAGTTCTAGTTCAATTTTAGGCATGAAAGCTGGCTGGGTGACCTTGTGCTAATTACCAGGAGACAGTGAGTTCTAGTTCCATTTTAGGCATGAAAGCTGGCTGGGTAATCTTGCGTAAATTACCAGGAGTGGGTAAGTTCTAGTGCCACCTTTGGGCTAAAAGCTGGCTGGGTGACTTTGAACCAGTCGCTCTCTTTCAGTTCAACCATTCCCCTTACAGTGTTAAAAAGTGGTATTGCTAACATGTTGTAAGCCACCTTGTCTAACTTCCTTGGGGCTGCAGATCTTTATACGTATTTTCTAGGATGGGGTTGTTCCCCCCCCCCCCACTGTTGTGGTTAGCTCTGGCCCAGCTCCTGCCCCATGGAGACATCCACATGCTGCAGGCCTGTTTTGCCCCCGGTGGAATCTGCTGATGAAGGCTCCTCTGACCAAGAAGAGATGAGTGACAGGGAGGAGGAGAGTGGGGCAGACAGCTCAGAAGGAGATCAATTATCTAGCTCCTCCTTGGATTCAGAACAAGAGTTAATGATACAGCCACGCATGCGGAGAGCGATGCATAGGCAGCAACAACTGAGAAGTTATTATCAAAGAAAATGAGGCCACCTGCGGTTGGGTGGGGCTGTGGTCACTAGTGAGGCTGCTATAAAGAACAGCCTGTGGGTTTGGCCATTGTGGAAGATTATCTGATGGTTGTGTTTCGTGACTGCTTTACTGACTTTGACCTTTTGTGTGCTGATTTTCCCCCGCTTTGAAACTAAACCAGAGCAAAGTGTGTTTCACTTTGTGAAAGAAGAAGGACTGTGAATTGCCTCCCAGCTGCAAGCTAAGTATCTCAGAACTGATAAGGGACTTGTACAAATTACCAGTTTGTTTGGAGACGAGTGCACTTTGCTATACCAAAAGAGGGCTTGGTTTAAGTGAATTTTCATTATAAAGAACATTGTTTTGAATTTTCAAACGTGTGTGTGTCTGAAATTTGTACCTGTGAATTTTTGGGAGAAGTCTACCAGAGAGCCCGACAGAACACCCGCTAAAAACATTTACCCCACAGTTGTAAAACACCGCAGCCCTCAATCATTTCAAGGGACTCGTAACCAAGTCCCTGCCCATAGCCAGTTGCTTCTCATCCAATGTAAGATCTCCTGACTATGGGCTACACCTCCTGTTTTGCTCAGCAGAGGTATATTTGCTTGGCTTAGGATATAAAAACACGATAGCAACCGAAGCAGCTCTAAACCACTTTTCACGCTGTGCCTGGGAAAAAAGTAACAATGCACATTCAGAAATGTTTTAAAAATATCTCTTCTGGCTTACTAATCATGAAAATGGTGTCTTTTTTTAAAAAAGGAAAGAGAGCAAGCATAATTATGTTTTGTAGAGGCCATAAAGAGGTTCTCAAACATGATAAACCTTGCTTTTCAAACTGTTCATCTTGAAGAAATTATATATATACAGTGATACCTCGCCTTACGAACTTAATTAGTTCCGAGATGAGGTTTGTAAGGTGAAAAGTTTGTAAGACGAAACAATGTTTCTCATAGGAATCAATGGAAAAGCAATTAATGCGTGGAAGCCCAAAACTCACCCTTTTTGCCAGCTGAAGCACCTGTTTTTGCACTGCTGGGATTCCCCTGAGGCTCCCCTCCATGGGAAACCCCACCTCCAGACTTCCGTGTTTTTGTGATGCTGCGATTTCGCTGAGGCTCCCCTCCATGGGAAACCCCACCTTCGGACCTCCGTGTGTTTTGTGATGCTGCAATTTCGCTGAGGCTCCCCTTGCTGGGAAACCCCACCTCCGGACTTCCGTTGTCAGTGAAGCGCCCGTTTTTGCGCTGCTGGGATTCCCCTGCAGCATTGCAAAAACACGGAAGTCTGGAGGTGGTGTTTCCCATGGAGGGGAGCCTCAGGGGAATCCCAGCAGCACAAAAATGGGCACTTCGCTGGCAACAGAAGTCTGGAGGTGAAGTGGTGGCGGCTTGGGTTTGTAAGGTAAAAATAGTTTGGAAGAAGAGGCAAAAAAATCTTAAACCCCGGGTTTGTATCTCAAAAAGTTTATATGACAAGGGGTTTGTAAGACTACGTATCACTATATATATAGATAAATAGATCTATCCTAGTCTCCCTTAATTTTCAAATTCAGCAAAAAAACATGTGATACATACAGAAAGAATTGTCGGCTATCAATAAAATTAGCCGCCCTGAGTCTACGGAGAGGGGCAGCATACAAATCCAATAAATAAGTAAGTAAGTAAATAAATAAATAAATAAATGCCTTGGAAATGGCCCTGGGTTGGGCCGAGAGGCAAATAAGGAGCTGTGATGTTCCTTCAATACACCAGGGTGATTCGACACAAAAATATGTAACCCCTCCCTGGTGTAGAGCTGAAGGGATTGGATACTGTAGCCTAGAGGATAATACTCTGCCTTAGAAGGCAAAGGTTGCAGGTTCAAGTCCCAGTGAGGGTATGGCTAGCTGATGAGGCCAAAATAAGGCCAAAATAGATCTATCCTAGTCTCCCTTAATTTTCAAATTCAGCAAAAAAACATGTGACATATATATATATATATGTGTGTGTGTGTGTGTGTGTGTGTATGTGTATGTGTATGTGTATTTGTATGTGTATGTATATATATGTATATATATATATTTGTATGTGTATGTATATATATGTATATATATATTCCCTCCCGATGATTGGAAACAAGTTTCTTATCACAATGAAATCACCAGGAACATCAATGCTTCTTCCTAGCTAGATGTTTTACTGGAAATAAAGATAATTTGGATTCTCCTTATGGAGTCCGCGAGAAGGGCAGCTTACAAATTGAATTAATAAATAATAAATAAATGTTTATTTTTGTTCCCCTCTCCGAGTCCTCTGAAATCCACGATACCATGGCTATAGGATTCCGTATGGCACCAGCCCAGCGATGTTGAATTTCCTGAAAGGCTGACGTCATGCCTTAAGGCAAGGGGAAAAATAATCTGTTATAAATGATTAAGGAGAATGATAAACTTAAGCCTGAGCCGTAAAAGTGACTCGTCCCCGAAATTACAATATGTTTTTCCATGAAGGATGTTAGATACTGTAAATTTCCTCCTGGTAATTCAATTTGCTAATCTTGTGTCTGTTATTCCTTAACATTACCTCCCCAATCCTTTTTTTCTTTTTTTAATGAACACTTTGTTATCAGAGTTTTGCTCCAATTTCCTTACAGTAGCACAAATATTAACATCTGGTCCACATCTGGGATAGTGATGGTCATGTATGATTCTGAATACAGGGGCGTTTTCTTTTATCTAATAACTACGGTAGCAGTTTTGCGATGTTTATAGGCAGGGCCAGAAGGGGCTTTGAGTTCCCTTGTCTTGTTTTGAGAGAATCCCACAAAATAGATTTCCCCAAGGGCTTCTCATCTTGCTTTGAGTATACCTGTACATTTAAAAAATGTATTTAGATCCCATTTCTCTAAGGACCTTGAGCTAATACCCTTTTGCCTACCGAACATCTGTTTGGTGAACCGTTGGCTCTATCTATCTATCTATCTATCTATCTATCTATCTATCTATCTATCTATCTATCTATCTATCTATCTATCTATCTATCTATCTATCTACCTACCTACCTACCTACCTACCCTACCTATCATCATCATTATCTATCTATCTATCTATCTATCTATCTATCTATCTATCTATCTATCTATCTATCTATCTATCTATCTATCTATCTATCTATCTATCTCTATCTATCTACTATCTACCTACCTACCTACCTACCTACCTATCTATCTATCTATCTATAATCATCATCATTATCTATCTATCTATCTATCTATCTATCTATCTATCTATCTATCTATCTATCTATCTATCATCATCATTATCTATCTATCTATCTATCTATCTATCTATCTATCTATCTATCTATCTATCTATCTATCAGCATCA
>NC_091956.1:4526750-4671815 GCF_031021105.1 Erythrolamprus reginae
GGGCGCTTCCCAAGCACCTAGGACTGCGTGATGTAGCGGCGAATTATGTTTGCCGATCCCAGTAAAGCGGCCTTTTGCAATTGACAGATGGAGATTTTGTCAATTCCGATGGTTTTCGAATGTCCGCTGAGATCCTTTGGCACTGCGCCCAGTGTGCCAAGTACCACTGGGACCACTTTCACTGGCTTATGCCAGTCGTTGCAGCTCGATTTTTAGATCTTCGTATTTCACTAATTTCTCTAGCTGCTTCTCCTCAATTCTGCTGTCCCCTGGGATTGCGATGTCGATGATCCATACTTTCTTTTTCTCCACGATCACAATGTCTGGTGTGTTATGCTTCAGAATTCGGTCAGTCGGAAGTCTGAAGTCCCACAGTAGTTTTGCTTGCTCATTTTCGACCACATTTTCGGGCTTATGATCCCACCAGTTCTTTGCCACTGGTAAATGGTAGTTCCGGCACAAGTTCCAGTGGAATTATTATTATTATTATTATTATTATTATTATTATTATTATTATTATTATTATTAATTGTATTCACAAAAGAGTAATACACCGCAAACGATATTGCTATGCTGGATTTTGTATCACAATATCACAAATCGAACACTTCCCAAGCGTCTAGGACTGTGTGATGTATTTTCGTATGATGCACGCAGATTCAAGTAGGGACCAGAGACCGACTGCTTTCTTCTCCTCCTTCTCCTCCTCCATCATCATCATCATCATCATCATTCTTCCGACCTCGCAGACCCTATCTACACCATTTTTGGCAGATGGCAGCATAGTTCCCTCTAAGCTGAGCAGTGAGCAATCGCTCACTTAAAAATCATAATCAACTCAGAGTTTTCCAAACCTGCCCAGAAGCCGAGAGGGAAAGCGTGAGAGGGAAGGAGAGAGAAAGGAAGAGAGAGAAACGGATAGAAAAAAGAGAGGAAGGAAAAGAGAAAGAAAAAGAATGGGAGTAAGGAAGAGAGAAAGAAAATCAAAATCTAGTTTGAAACTAGCCCAACTATTTAAGTGGCATTTTGATATTGATAGAGTTGCCCTATTATGAGCTCACTGTTATAGACACACAGTACAGTATTTTATTTTGAAATTCTCTGAGGCAAAACAGGGTGGGTTTTTTATTTGATTGTTTATTTATTTATTTATTTATTTATTTTTTATTTATTTATTATTTCTGTGCAGCCCAGTCCCAAAGGGACTGCCGCTCAGACACTATACTTTTCCGCTCCCCCCCCCCCCAAAAAAAATTAGAGGGAACACTGGATGGCAGGCAGTCCTGTCTTTTTGAAAGCTTCAAGAAGGTGCAGACAGGACGAGCTAGAAAAATCACTCCCAAAACGAATCTCAGCTTATCCTGGGTTCAGGCTCCTTCAGCTAACTGCTAGCTGTAGTTAAGCAGTTCAAATCTCACCACCAGCTCAAGGTTGACTCAGCCTTCTATCCTTCGGAGGTGGGTCAAATGAGGGCCCAGATTAGGGGTGGGGAAAGTTGGCTGTTCTATGACTTGTGGACTTCAAATCCCAGAATTCCTGAGCCTATCATGCTAGCACAGGAATTCTGGGAGTTGAAGTCCACATGTCATAGAAGAGCCAGCTTGGCCTACCCCTGGCCCAGATTGTGTTGGGGGCAAGAGGGAGATTCTGTAAACCGCTTAAAAACGCTGTAAAAACACTATGAACTCTAAATGCTATTGCTATTCAGGACAGCCTTGCACGTGGATGGGCGGAGGAGCTCTAAGAAGACCCCCCACCACTTCCAACTCTCCCCCCCACCCGCGGGTGGCGGCCAAAAAGGCGGCTGACCCGTTCACCCCGCGGCCTGCATTCCCACGACCGCTTTCCCCATCTCATCCTCCCCATCCCTACCACGCCCTCCCTTCATCAGCCGGCGCGCGGCCTCCGTCGCTAAGCAACGCGGTCCAGGAGGACCTCCTCCCCACCCCTCCCCACACCCGAGCGCCTCCAGCGCTCGCACCTGCGCAGTGGGCTCCGCCCTCTCGCTTCGGCAAAAAAAAAAAAAAAAAAAAAGCAGGCACCTGCGCCGTTCCGCGCCACTTTCCTCATCGCTGCCCCCCCCCCCCCGGCGCGGCTCCCTCACGCGCCGCGGCGCAGGCGCGCTCTTTTCCCTCAGAGAACAGCCGGTGTAGGGACTTATGTGTGTGTGGGGGGGGGGTTGCGCTCGCGCGCGCGTGTGTGTGGAGATTGTAAGAGGGGGCGGGGCCGTCCGTCGTCGGCGTTCGTTGGCTGGCTGGCGGGCGGCGCGCGGCGGGCAGGCTAGGGAGGGGAGGGGGCGCGCGCACGGGCGCTCGCGCGCTCGAGGCTGCCCGCCCCCTTCGGTCGTGGCTCCCTCAGCCGGGCGTGAGGCGGCGGCGGTAGCGGCGGCGGCGGCGGCGACAGGCTCTCCCGGTCGCGAGCTGAGGTGAGGCGAGGCCAGGGAAGGGCAGAGCATCTTTCCTCCTCCTCCTCCTCCTCCTCCTCAATTTGGACCGCCCCTCCCTGCTCCCCAATTCTCTCCCCCCCTCCCTCAGGCTCTTCCCGCCCCCCCCCCGCGCTCCCCCCGCCGTCACCTTTGCCCCCCCCCCATCTCTGGGCCCGCGCCGCCGTTACCTTTCTCCCTCCCGCCGGGCATCCTGCCTTCCTTTGTTTCCGCCGCCGCCGCCGCGGTTGGAGATGCGCTGTGTGTGGGTATCGCCTGACCCATGTGCATAGGTTGCACCCGCACACATGCACACACAACACGCGCGCGCACGGTGGCAAGAGGGGGAGGGGGACACCCCCGGGTGTGCGGGCATTGCAAGCTTCCCTAAAAGCGCGCATCCCTCCTCGCGTTGGCCTCCATGCACGCTCCCTTCCTCGGCTTCCAATGCTTGCTTGCTTGCTTCCCCATCCGTCCATCTCTTCCACCCTCCCATCCATGCAACTTCCTTCCTTCCTTCCTTCCTTCCTTCCTTCCTTCCTTCCTTCCTTCCTTCCTTCCCTCCCTCCCTCCCTCCCTCCCTCCCTCCCCAGCCATTCATGCATCCATTCATCTCTTCCACCCTCCAATTAATGCATCTTCCTTCCTTCCTATCCTCCCTTTCCCTTCCCTTTCCTTCCTTCCTTCCCTCCCTCCCCATCCATCCATCCACCCACCCACCCATCCATCTCTTCCACCCTCCCATCCATGCAACTTCCTTCCTTCCTTTCTTCCCTCCCTCCCTCTCCATCCATCCATCCATCCTTCCTTCCTTCACTCACTCACTCACTCACTCACTCACTCACTCACTCACTCACTCACTCACTCACTCCTCTCTCTTGTTCCCCAATATGCATCCCGAGCATCCCTCCATCCCTCCAATG
The DNA here is from genome assembly GCF_031021105.1 of Erythrolamprus reginae. Lineage (NCBI taxonomy): Eukaryota > Metazoa > Chordata > Lepidosauria > Squamata > Dipsadidae > Erythrolamprus > Erythrolamprus reginae. Next base: position 4,530,096 of record NC_091956.1, read on the forward strand.
CATGAACGGACAGGGCCAAATAGAAACCAGGCAGGGCTGATTGCTTCATGTGGCATCAAACAGAAAGGGACCGCAAGTCAGAATTCAGGGGTGATTTCATGGCCTGTGTGAAGGAAAGGGCCAAATGCAAACCGGGGGGGGGGATGGGGTGGTGGTGAGGTTATCTGCAGCCCCCATGTGCATCTGGGCGTGGTGCAAGGGGGTGGGGGTGGAGAGGAGCCGAAGGGCTTTGTTGGGTGTGTGTGTGTGGGGAAGAGAAGAGCAGCAGCGGGCGAAGCATCCTTCTTGCCCTTTGTATGGCAGAGAGATGCTTTCTTGCTCCTCTTTTCTTTTTTAAATCAAAGGGGGCTTTTATTGTGCCCTAGTTGTGAGTTGTGGAGACACCCTGAGTTGCTTTAAGGTGCCGTTTTCCGGGTGAAAGTCCTCTGGCTGCCTCAGAATTAGCCTCCTGTCTTGCTTCTGGGTGTCGCTGAAGAGATGTGGGGATGAAAAAGGGAGAAAGTGTGGAAAAGAATCCCTGGTATCCATCCTTCCATCCATCCCATCTCTCCAGTTATCCACAAATACATATATGATATACAATATACATATATATACACACACTATATGTAATGTAATTCATTTAGTTTCAAGTTTTATTGGATTTATATGCCGCCCCTCTCCGAAAACTCGGGGTGGCTAACAGCAATCATAGACAATATACAATAATAATCCAATACTAAAAGCAAATTAAAACCCCTTAATATAGAAAACCGAACACACATACAAACATACCAAGCATACCATTTAAATACAATTGATGATCAGTCAGCTTGCATTTCTGTGGCCTAGAGTTTTTATTTAACCAGCGTCTTGGGGATATTCGGATGTACATCGGAACATGCTCAAAATGTTCTGTTTGTAGAAAGGTCCTTGATGCCATATCATTCCACAACCACAGATTTTTGGGGTCTCTTCAAATTTCTGTCAAAGAAAGTGACTTTTTGTTTTTACTCTGATGTATGTATATTTATGTATAATGCATACTGCTCAAAAACATAAAGGGAACACTCAAATAACACATCCTAGATCCGAATGAATGAAATATTCTCATTGAAGACTTTGTTCTGCACAAAGTTGACTGTGTACAACAGCAGGTGAATTTGATTGTCAATCAGTGTTGCTTCCTAAATGGACAGTTCAATTTCACAGAGGTTTGATTTGCTTGGAGTTATATTGTGTTGTTGAAGTGTTCCCTTTATTTTCTTGAGCAGTGTACAATGGATTGGAGAACATACATTCTACATATACAGTGATACCTTGTCTTACAAACTTAATTGGTTCTGGGACGAGGTTCTTAAGGTGAAAAGTGTGTAAGACGAAACAATGTTTCCCATAGGAATCAATGGAAAAGCGATTAATGCGTGCAAGCCCACAATTCACCCCTTTTGCCAACCAAAGCGCCCGTTTTTGCACTGCTGGTATTCCCCTGAGGTTCCCCTCCATAGGAAACCCCACCTCCGGACTTCTGTGTTTTTGCAATGCTGCAGGGGAATCCCAGCAGGGGAATCCCAGCATCGCAAAAACAAGCGCTTCGCTGGCAACGGAAGTCCGGAGGTGGGGTTTCCCATGGAGGGGAGCCTCAATGGAATCCCAGCAGCGCAAAAACGGGTGCTTCGTTGGCAACGGGAGTCTGGAGGCGGGGCATCCCAGCGGCGGCGGTGGGTTTGTTAGGTGAAAATAGTTTGTAAGAAGAGGGTTTGTATCTCGAAAAGTTTGTATGATGAGGCGTTTGTAAGATGAGGTGTCACTGTATATACAGTATATATTACATATATGCACTACGTATTATTGCTTGTTCTCTAGCCCAGTGTTTCCCAACCTTGGCAATTTGAAGATATCTGGACTTCAACTCCCAGAAATCCCCAGCCAGCGAATGCTGGCTGGGGACTTCTGGGAGTTGAAGTCCAGATATCTTCAAGTTGCCAAGGTTGGGAAACACTGCTCTAGCCAATTCCAAGCCACCTGCTTCACCTTTGATTTGGGATTCCTTGAGAAATGTTGGTGGTTGTATGTTTGGTAGGAGAAACCTATTGACACTGACCATAACTGTCTATTGTCTGGCCGAGCCTTTTCTTTAATTAGAAAAACCCAAAGTGTTAATAGTTTGGCTATTTCTTACTGCTACAAAACCAAAGAAAAGTTGTGGAACTTTGGGGAATGGGAGCTGACGGATGCTCTGGAAAAGCATCTGGATGGAGTTTCACTGTTATCTTTAAATCCCCTCCCCCAAATTGAGATGTCTGCTTAACTCTCAGGGTGTTTTGAGAAGAAATTGAAAACTAATTGGATGAAGAAAAAAATATTAATGTTGCTATGTAACTGCTTCCCTAGGAGGCCAATGTAGTGTTGACTTTACAACCAGGGAAGTTATTGGATATGGTGATTACTGGTTGGTTTTCGGTAAATTCTCAATAATGTTAATGCATTCTCAATTGTGTTGGTAGAAAATAAATTTCTTTTAAAATACTTAGTTGTTGAACTTTTAAAAATATTTTTTTATCAACTTGAGGTTGTGCTGTGCGACGTTGACATGTTCAAAAAATCATCAGCTCAAGTTTTATATATGATTATTAATGAATATCTCTTAGAAATTAAACTATTAATTTATTCAATTTTTTGATACTGTACAGTACTTGTAAAGTGTTTAGCAGTCAGGACTGACAGGGCGGGGGAGGGGGAAGGGGGAGGATATTGTATGATTAATGGATTTCTTTTTATCAGTGACCAGTAGTCTGAAGGTTTTTGTTCTGAAAGATCCTTCTAGGAATCTATGATGAAACAAAAATTGAACAACATAGGAAATAAAACAGAACTAATTAGCCTAGAGAAATATCTGTGCTTTTTGGACTTCATTTAGTTATGTTTAATTGAAACAACGTATGTAAATTGCCAATGGTTTCTATAAAAGACACTACAGTAGTCCCTCGCTATACCGCGCTTCACCTACTGCGGCTTCACTTCATCGCGGGTTTCTGAGGAAGTCAATCGGCAGATTTAAACAGCCCGCCAAACTCGATCGGCAGGTTTTTTTTAAAAAATAAAAATCTAAAATTGTAAATACTGTATTTAAATACTGTATCTAAAATAAATACTGTGTGGGAAGGGTTTATAAACACTTAAAACAATGAAAACTTACCAAACAATTACAATATAAATACTTAAATAAGTACTATCAGTCGATAAATTCCCCATCGCGGATTTCACCTATCGCGGCCAGGTCTGGAACGTAACACCAGCGATAGGTGAGGGACTACTGTATATTAATACTCTATTTATGAAGCATGATTAGAAACTCTTAAATCCAAATTGTATGGATTTTAGCTGCAATCTGAAATATGCTGATACGTTCATTTGAATAAAACTTTTGGGCATGTGTCTCTATGCGTACATTTAATAGAGGCTGCTGAGGGCAATATCAATCACACTTTTTGAGAATTCTACAGCTACATTGCAGTTCCAATCCCATGATTCTATACACTCCTTGTTTTATGACTGGTCACTTAGCAATCATTCAACGTTATGATGAAACACCCTCCCCCCAAAGGGGAAGTTGTGACTGACCCCTTCCTGTGATCCTGGGACTGTATGTTGACCCCTTGGTAATCCCCATGCATTTATGGCCATTTGCAGCATCCTTTAGTCATGCGCTTGCATTTTACAATGTTTTTGCCAAAAACCCGGCATTTACTTCTTGGCAAAAACCACCCTATAGTGAACAATGTCTTTGCTTTATGACCGTAGTAGTGTTCGCTGTACAACTGCTGCACTTGCTTTTATGTTTGGAATATTCGTTTAACCACCATCACAAAAAAGGCAACAAAATTGAGTTGGTCACATCCATGACCTGTTTTACAACTGTAATGCTCAGGCTTAAGCCTGTAGATTGACCACGACCTGCAGAGGGAGGTATTATTGACATGCAATTAATCAAACCGCCAGTGAGCAAGTTAAGTAATTCACACCGCAGTCATTATCTACATATTGCCTGTGCAAATCAAATATGATGAGTTTTAAAATGTATTTATTGTTTAGAAACATAATGTAAGAGGTTTTTTTTCTTTTCCTTCCCCTGTACCTACTTATAAGATTTCTTTGTATCCCTGAGTCTAAGGAGAATGGCAGCATAAAAATCGAATAAATAAATAAATAAAATAAAACTATCCTCCCTTACTCCCCACCTCACTAGACAACTAGAGAGTCATAATACAGTATATGTAGAATGTGAGTACAAAGCTTCCTCCTGCATTGTTGCCTGGCAGTTGGTATTCAGAAAAAAAAAATCACACCTCATCCTGGAATTATTAGGCAGTTATTGTGAGTGTTAGTAGTAGAGGGACTTATTACTAAGCAATACGGCTGATCCTTAAAAAAAAAAAAGACCTTATAGAACTGGGAGCTGTCACTTGAATTTTCGGTCATTTAATTTTATTTTGAGGTTTCCATGTTCTAGTTTAAGGAGAGGTATGTCCATGTTACACCAACACTCCGCAGTCTGCATTGGTTGCCGATCAATTTCTGATCACAATTCAAAGTGTTGGTTATGACCTATAAAGCCCTTCATGGCATCGGACCAGAATATCTCAGGGACCGCCTTCTGCCGCACGAATCCCAGCGACCGATTAGGTCCCACAGAGTGGGCCTTCTCCGGGTCCCGTCAACTAAACAATGTCATCTGGCAGGGCCCAGGGGAAGAGCCTTCTCTGTGGCAGCCCCAACTCTCTGGAACCAGCTCCCCCCAGAGATTAGAACTGCCCCTACCCTCCTTGCCTTTCGTAAACTCCTTAAAACCCACCTTTGTCGTCAGGCATGGGGGAACTGAGATATCTCCCCCGGGCCTATACAATTTATGTATGGTATGCTTGTATGTATGTCTGTTTAACAATGGGGTTTTAAAATATTTTAAATTGTAAATTATTAGATTTGTCATGAACTGTTTTTATTGTGTTGTGAGCCGCCCCGAGTCTACGGAAAGGGGCGGCATACAAATCTAATAGATAGATAGATAGATAGATAGATAGATAGATAGATAGATAGATAGATAGATAGATAGATAGATAGATAGATAGATAGATAGAAAGAAAGAAAGAAAGAAAGATAGAAAGAAAGAAAAATAAATAACCCTGTTCATTTTCTTCACATTGTGTATAATGTTATATTTATACACTCCTTTTTATAATTTTATACTCCTTGATCAAGTACTAGCCTTCCCCTGTTAACTTGCATTTTCTGTTTTGCAATAATAAATCCAATGTTCTCCATTTATAAGAACTTCTGTCACTTTCTGATAAACTTTCTGTTCACCCGCTTCAATCTTTCCATGGTTTTGTTGAGGTGCAGTGCTACAAATTATGTAATTGTTCTCCCAAATACTACTACATTGTATCAGAGATTACTATAAAAGTATAAAACATTGTCAGTTTCATTTTCTATTCTTATTCTCATAATAAGTTTACTTTTTAAATTAAAGATCAAGAGATCCTTAGACTTTCCAGCTGCTTGATTTATTTCCTGGTCAGTCACTCCCATCTTTTACAGATTAGGACCATCCAGTTTTACATAATCTTAACAATGTTTGTCTTAATGTGAATCACTTTGCATCCAGTTCATTATTAGATTAGATTAGATTTATTGCATTTATATGCCGCCCCTCTCCGCAGACTCGGGGCGGCTCACAACAGTGGCAAAAACAGTACATAGTGACAAATCCAATGCCCACCAATCCAATTACAATTTTAAGTTAAGAAATTCATAAAACAATCCCAATATATATAAAAAACAAACATACAATCAATCAAACACCAAAACAACATGGGCAAGGGGGAGATGTTTTAGTTCCCCCATGCCTGACGGCAGAGGTGGGTTTTAAGGAGTCATCTATTGGTCATTTATTGGTCATCTCCTCTGTTTGAAAGGACCCTTTTGGAACGCCTGGAAATCCATTTGTGTTATCTGCAAATAAGACCCGGTCACTCCTCAACCCAGCTGCATATAATCTCTTAGCTAGTTAAATGGCATTATTCCTCATAGTGCATTTGATGAAGTGAACGGATACTCACAGAAGCTGATAATGCTTTTAAAAATATAATTAGCTGGAAATGGTGTTAGCCAAACTCCTGATTTTTGTTATGGAATAGTAGTATTTTTCAATCTTGCCAACTTTAAGATGTGTAGACTTCAACTCCCAGAATTCCCCATCTAGCATCTTTATAGAATTCTGGCTTTCATAGACTGTGGTGGCTGTTCTTTCTACAACATTATCCATAGAACATTGGTGGAAATCCTTGAAAATCCCAGTTCTTCTATTGACAGAGTAAGTCATCCATTTATTCTAGAAGAAAAGTATATATACTGTATCAGCTTAACTTCCCAATAATAATCCATTATACTTTATCATAAAATGGATCCCTATCAAGATTTTAGGAGGCTGAAGAAGCTTCTCTATAAAGTGCCTAGAGCCCTGTTTCCCAACCGTGGCAACTTGAAGATTTATTTATTTGTTTGTTTGTTTGTTGGTTGGTTGGTTGGTTTGATTTGATTTGATTTGTATATCTGGACTTTAACTCCCAGAATTCCCCAGCCATTTCTGGGAGATGAAGTCCAGATATCTTCAAGTTGCCAAGGGTGGGAGACACTGGCCTAGAGCTTAAATAGACAAACATAAAGAGTAACATTTGTTCAAATTTTCTGTAATAAACATTCCCAACTCCTGAAGATACAAATGTATCCTTAAACAAGTACTGTACAGTACAGTATATTATTCGGAAGATGAATTGAAATGCTGTTCTTCTTCTTCTTCTTCTTCTTCTTCTTCTTCTTCTTCTTCTTCTTCTTCTTCTTCTTCTTCTTCTTCTTCTTCTTCCTTCTTCCTTCTTCCTTCTTCCTCCTCCTTCTTCTTCCTCCTCATCCTCCTTCTTCCTCTTTCTTCTTCCTTCTTCTTCTTCCTCTTTCTTCTTCTTCTTCTTCCTTCTTTTTCTTCCTCCTCCTCCTCCTTCCTCTTTCTTCTTCTTCCTCCTCCTCCTCCTTCCTCTTTCTTCTTCCTCTTTCTTCTTCTTCCTCCTCCTCCTCCTCCTCCCTCTTTCTTCTTCCTCTTTCTTCTTCTTCTTCTCCTCCTCCTCCTCCTCCTCTTCCTCTGCTTCTACCTCCTCCATTTCCTTTTCTTCATCTTCTTCCTCCTCCCTCTTTCTTCTTCCTCTTTCTTCTTCTTCTTCTTCTTCTTCTTCTTCTTCTTCTTCTCCTCCTCTTCCTCTTCCTCCTCCTCTTCCTCTTCTTCTACCTCCTCCATTTCCTTTTCTTCATCTTCTTCCTCCTCCTCCAAGCAGTGTGTTCATAAGCTTTGAAAATGTCCAGCATTCCACCATCATAATTTGTAACAACCTGTTGCTTGGAAATTCCAGTTACACCAGAGAAATACAAAACACTGGTTCCTTTTCTGGATCTTGGCAGAATATATAATGTTGGTGGGTAAACAGAAGGGGAAGCACAAAAGATAAAGAGCACACTGGCTAAGAATTAGTCGATGATGGAATATAACACTTAAAATGTAAGCACCCAGGGTATAGTGACTAACCTTGTGGTAACTGTAATTAGTTGTTCAAACAACTTTAACAGTATGATGTAACAAAATATCAATATCTGAAAATATTTGTGGCTCAGGATTGAACTGTGCAGATCTTGATGCTCTCTCAGAATTAGTCCTTTGATGACTACACGCAGCTACTAAGCACTAATAACTATTAGAACTGTAATTGTTGTTCTCAATTGGTATAGATTTATCGAAACCGTATTGAAGTTGGTTTTGTTTTTATTCATCTCTATAAATTGATGATGGGACTGAAATGCGTTTTCTAAAAATGGTATTTTAGAATAGCTGCTCGCTCTTGCTCTCTCTGGTTCACACAAATGTTCCTTGATGAGACAACTTTCACTATCTCCACAGGTGGCTTCTCCCTTTGAATAGAATAGAATACAATAGAATTCTTTATTGGCCAGGTGTGATTGGACACACAAGGAATTTAATAATAATTAATAATAATTTATTAGATTTGTATGCCGCCCCTCTCCGAAGACTTGGGGCGGCTCACAACAATAATAAAAACAATATTATAGTAGAACAAATCTAATATTAAAAAAACATATAAAACCCTATCATTATTTAAAAAACCAAACAACACATTCATACCAAACATAAAACAAAGTATAAAAGAGCCTGGGGGAAAGGTATGATTGTTTTTTACATTAAGGGGTTTTAAACTGTTTTTAATTATTGGATTTGTACTGTTTTTATTGTTGTGAGCTGACCTGAGTCTTCGGAGAGGGGCGGCATAGAAATCTAATAAATAATAAAAATAAATAATAACTGGTTGAAACAGTGCATCATAGAGCAAACCTTTTCAAACCAAAATAGCTCTAATGTGCTAAGCGGTAGAAATGCTGGGACTCATTACTTCCATATGGATGGGATTCTGGAAAGTTCCATGTCATTCCATGCCGCTGCTGTTCACGCTGCTGCCTTGCTGACACAGTCACGTCATCCTCATTCCCCACATTTGCCCTGAAAACCTTCCCACAATTATTTGCTAATTTATTTATAAAACCTTATTTGCGGCCCATCTCCTATCCTACGATACTGGGTGGCTCACAACATTTATTTATTTATTTATCTATCTATCTATCTATCTATCTATCTATCTATCTATCTATCTATCTATCTATCTATCTATCTATCTATCTTTCTGTCTGTCTGTCTGTCTGTCTGTCTGTCTGTCTGTCTGTCTGTCTGTCTGTCTGTCTGTCTGTCTGTCTGTCTGACTGACTGACTGACTGACTAACTTATATGCAGCCCAACTCCTGGATGACTCTGGGCGGCTTTCAGCAGGAACATCTAAAAAAGAGACAATTTAAAAGACAATTTAAAACCCCTTAATAAAATCATACATTGTCTTTCCTTTTGGGGCCGGATCTAGAAGATGTATCATTTGATCAATGGCCCCAAGGCCTGCCGGAAGAGCCAGGTCTTTAAGACTTTCCGAAAAGCCAGTGGGATGGGGGCAGTACAGATCTCAGGAGATAGCTGGTTCCAGAGAACTGGAGCCGCCACAGAGAAGGCCCTTCCCTGCAGCCCCTCCAACTGACATGGTTTAGCGAACGGGACCTGGAGAAGGCCAACCCTGTGGGCCTTTATCAGCCGCTGGGAGCTGTGTGGCAGAAGGTGGTCCATTATCAAACACAGTTTAATAAAAACATGAACCATCATAGAGACAAGATGGTAGAGAAGGGGGTGGGTGGAGATGGCATGGATCTTAATTAGCTGATCATCTTCACCTCCACATCGGCAAAAAGAATCCAAACCGCACATACGAACTGAATAAACAATCTCTCACTGCTAACCCACATTCTGTAAAGGACCTTGGAATACTAATATCGAATGACCTAAGTGCTAAAGCCCACTGCAACAATATCGCCAAAAAAGCTTCTAGAGTTGTTAACCTGATTCTATGCAGTTTCTGCTCAGGCAATCTCACACTACTCACCAGAGCTTACAAAACTTTTGCCAGACCCATCCTAGACTACTGCTCATCTGTCTGGAACCCATACCACATCTCAGACATCAACACCCTTGAAAATGTCCAAAGATATTTCACCAGAAGAGCCCTTCACTCCTCCACTTGAAACAGAATACCCTATGAAAATAGACTAACAATCCTGGGCCTAGAAAGCCTAGAACTACGGCGCCTAAAACACGATTTGAGTATTGCCCACAAGATCATATGCTGCAACGTCCTACCGATTAACGACTACTTCAGCTTCAACCGCAACAACACAAGAGCATGCAACGGATTCAAACTTAATATTAACAGCTCCAAGCTTGACTGTAAAAAATATGACTTTAGCAATCGAGTTATCGAAGCGTGGAACTCATTACCGGACTCAATTGTGTCAACCCCTAACCCCCAACACTTCTCCCTTAGACTCTCCACGATTGACCTCTCCAGGTTCCTAAGAGGCCAGTAAGGGGCGTACATAAGTGCACTGGTGTGCCTTTCGTCCCCTGTCCAATTGTCTTTCCTTTTTTTCACCTATCTTATATATTCTCTTCCTTTCATATATCCTCTCCTCTAAGTTCACTTTCACCCTCATTTATATTACCACATGTCTGTTTTTCTTCCCATGTATTTGTGTATTGGACAAATGAATAAATAAATAAAAATAAAAAGTATGAAGCTCCCCCTTTGGGTGCCCAAGCCATTTGGCAGAGCCAGGTTTATTTATTTATTTATTTATTTATTTATTTATTTATTTATTTATTTATTTATTTATTTATTTATTTATTTATTTATTTATTTATTTATTTATTTATTTATTTATTAATTATTTATTTATTCATTCATTCATTCATTCATTCATTCATTTATTGATTTATTGATTTATTGATTTATTGATTTATTAGATTTGTATGCCACCCCTTTCTGTGGACTCGGGGCGGCTCACAACACAATAAAACAATTCACAACAAATCTAATAATATACAATTTAAAATTTAAAATAGTTAAAAAAAACCCATTTTTAAGCAGACATACCCCCAAACATACCATACATAAATTATATAGGCCCGGGGGAGATGTTTCAATTCCCCCATGCCTGACAACAAAGGTGGGTTTTGAGGAGTTTACGAAAGGCAAGGAGGGTGAGGGCAGTTCTAATCTCTGAAGGGAGCTGGTTCCAGAGAGTCGGGGCCGCCACAGAGAAGGCTCTTCCCCTGGGGCCCGCCAACCAACATTGTTTAGTTGACGGGACCCGGAGAAGGCCGACTCTGTGGGACCTAATCGGTCGCTGGGATTCGTGCAGCAGAAGGCGGTCTCGGAGATATTCTGGTCCGATGCCGAGGCAATTCATTGTGGAAACCTGGGAAAATTGCAGGCAGGAAGTCAACTGAGACCCCGTAGGGACCACACACAAGATACTCCTTGAGTCATGGACTAATCTTTATTAAAAGCAGAAATTAGCCTTTGTGCTGCAGGTCCTTCCAATATGTTCTTCAATTTCCCAGTCTGCCCGTAACCTTGGAATTGTGTGGCGTCCTCCTGTCCAATTATTCCTGAACTTAACTCTGCTTAGCTGTACAACCTGGGCAGAGCGACCCCAGTGGTATCACCTGCTGAAGCTGTTCTACTGCAGGTCAGCTATTTGTAATGCATGGGTTGAATAACAATCGACAGCTTCTGCCAAGCACCCAGTGAGCCAAATTGGGCTTGTATTATTTCAAAGAGTATTTGAAAATTGCTTTGGGTATTTTCTCGATGCCCCTCTTAAACGTAGGATGGCAATCTCTTGGAGCAGAGGTAATAAATTCCCACATGAATGCATTTGGACCGGGAGTCACTGCTCACAGTCACTCACACCCTCATCACCTCGAGGCTCGACTACTGTAACGCTCTCTACATGGTGCTACCTTTGAAAAGTGTTTGGAAACTTCAGATCGTGCAGAATGCAGCTGCGAGAGCAGTCATGGGCTTCCCCAAATGTGCCCATGTTACACCAACACTCCGCAGTCTGCATTGGTTGCCGATCAGTTACCGGTCACAATTCAAAGTGTTGGTTGTGACCTATAAAGCCCTTCATGGCACTGGACCAGATTATCTCAGGGACCGTCTTCTGCTGCACGAATCCCAGCGACCAGTTAGGTCCCACAGAGTGGGCCTTCTCTGGGTCCCGTCAACTAAACAATGTCGTTTGGCGGGACCCAGGGGAAGAGCCTTCTCTGTGGCGGCCCCGACCCTTTGGAACCAACTCCCCCCAGAGATTAGAATTGCCCCCACCCTCCTCGCCTTTCATAAGCTTCTTAAAACCCACCTCTGCCATCAGGCATGGGGGAACGGAGATATTCTTTCCCCCTAGGCCTTTACAATTTATGCATGGTATGTCTGTATGTATGTTTGGTTTTTATAATAAGGGTTTTTTTTTAGTTATTTTAGTATTGGATTGGATTGTTACATGTTGTTTTTATCATTGTTGTTAGCCGCCCCGAGTCTACAGAGAGGGGTGGCATACAAATCCAATAAATGAATGAATGAATGAATGTATGTATGTATGTATGTATGTATGTATGTATGTATGTATGCATGCATGCATGCATGTATGTATGTATGTATGGTTTCTGAGAAGGTTCCAGGTTTGAAGCTCCCAAGCACCCCCAGACCCCAAAAAACCCTCAAACTGGGAATAGATTTATTTTTCAGAAGTTTGTTTTGATTTTCTGTCTTCACCGGAAAAAAAAAAAAGCTTATTTCTCTCCAGAGTGGTTCACTGGCTAATATTGCTCAGTGTATGGGAATTTAATGGCTATTAGTATAAATATGCTTTTACAAGTAGTTCTGGAACCTCTTTAGAATTGATATCAAAATGCTTTGGGTCTAAAAGCCAACTGCTCTTGCCTTGAAGGAAATGTTTTGTAATATACCGTACTTGTAAGGATTAGGTTGTAAAATATTTGCGATTTAGTCTAAGGTCCTTGAACAGCAATTACAACTAGTAACATATTGCGGAATAGCTGAATTCAGAGCAGGGTTTTATGGGTTGCATTGATACAAGTTTATGAATCTCTCACTTTATAGAGTGCTTGACTCCATGTATAATTTGAGTGGAAATGCACAAATAAATTAATTGTTATCTCTAAGTTGTAGCCTCCTTTACACATTTCTGGGTATAATCCCTATTTTATGCAATCAAGTTCATTTTGGATAGGAACATTTAGGATTTCATGGAATACTTTTGAGCCAGAGTGTTAATTTTGTAATTTTTCATAATTCTTCATTCCTAAATCATTACTGTTTTCTTCAGGCTGGACTACTAGTCAACCGTTAAACAAATTTCCATAAAATATAATTACAGTATTCCCTCGATTTTCGCGGGTTCAAACTTCGCGAATAGCCTATACCACGGTTTTTCAAAAAATATTAATTAAAAAATACTTTGCGGTTTTTCCCCCTATACCACGTTTTTTCCCACCCAATGACGTCATATGTCATCGCCAAACTAATATTTTTTGCAAATAAATAACAAAAAAAATAATGATTGTTAATAAATAATTATGTTTATAAATATCAGGATCACTAAGTGTCTTATTCAATGGTGAGTACCAGTAATAATGGTGAGTAAATCATTGTTAAGGGAATGGGAAATGGTAATTTAGGGGTTTAAAGTGTTAAGGGATGATGGCGTGTGATACTGTCCATAGCCAAAAATGGTGTATTTACTTCCGCATCTCTACTTTGCGGAAATTCGACTTTCGCGGGCAGTCTCGGAACGCATCCTCCACGGAAATTGAGGGAACACTGTATTTAGTTTTATTATAAATAATAAATATTTATAAATATAGACAGCTTAGATTGGTATCACAGTTTCTCTAAGATTTTGGTAGGGCAGCTGTATGTAATAAATATTAGGAATGACTTTTAAAGAAACAGTTCCAAATTATCTCTATGAACAGTGCAGCCTAGGCCAGAAAGAATAAATGTCTTCCATGGGGAAGACTGGAAATTGCTTGTACTTTTTCCTTCTTTAAATAATTTCTCTGATAAATATATTTAGCTCGATGGCTTATTGACTAGGAATGATCTTATTTATATGCACACTTTGATATAATAATAGGCACAGGTTTTAAAATCAGCATAAATAATGATCATTATCTCCATTAAACATTTTGACATTTAAATTACACCAACTGTTGATGTTGTGTTTTCTTATTTTAAAGATGGGAAATTAAAATTGAGATGAAGTGTTGAAGCTTAAAAGGCTCTTGCATCTTTATCAAGTTTTCTCTGATATACTTCAGTCTCAACATTTTCCCAAAAGTGTCTACTGACATTTTAACCCGATTGTCTCAAGATGCTGAAGGACCTTGGGACTACCCTGAAATATTATGGTTGTAAGAATAGCAAGTTAATACCAGATTAGAGTCAAGACATAGAGTCATATCTCCGGGACCGCCTTCTGCCGCACGAATCCCAGCGACCAGTTAGGTCCCACAGAGTGGGCCTTCTCTGGGTCCCGTCGACTAAACAATGTCGTCTGGCGGGACCCAGGGAAAGAGCCTTCTCTGTGGTGGCCCTGACCCTCTGGAACCAGCTCCCCCCGGAGATTAGGATTGCCCCCATCCTCCTTGCCTTTTGTAAACTCCTTAAAACCCACCTCTGCTGTCAGGCATGGGGAAATTGATTCCCCTGGGCCGTTTCCATTTTATGTATGGTTTGTATGAGACGTATGATTGTTTTTTACATTAACGGCTTTTAAACTGTTTTTAATTATTGGATTTGTACTGTTTTTATTGTTGTGAGCCGCCCCGAGTCTTCGGAGAGGGGCAGCATACAAATCTAATATAATAATAATAATAATAAATAATAACTGGGTGAAACAGTGCATCATAGAGCAAAGCTTTTCAAACCCAAATAGCTGAAATGTGCTAAGCGGTAGAAATGCTGGGACTCATTACTTCCATATGAACAGGATTCTGGAAATTTCCATGTCATTCTACAGACATCTTCCCCAGGCCTATATAGTTTATGTATAGTATGTTGTGCGTATGTTTTTACATTATGGGTTTTTTAGTTTTTTTAAATATTAGATATGTATTTTATATTGTTCTCTGCCATTGCTGTGAGCCGCCCCGAGTCTACGGAGAGGGGCGGCATACTAACTAACTAACTAACTAACTAACTAACTAACTAACTAACTAACTAACTAACTAACTCACTCACTCACTCACTCACTCACTCACTCACTCACTCACTCACTCACTAAATAACTAAATAACTAACTGAATAACTAAATAACTAAATAACTAACTAAATAACTAAATAACTAACTAACTCACTCACTCACTCACTCACTCACTAACTAAATAACTAACTGAATAACTAAATAACTAAATAACTAACTAAATAACTAAATAACTAACTAAATAAGTAACTAACTAACTAACTAACTAAATAACTAAATAAATAACTAAATAAATAACTAAATAAATAACTAAATAACTTCACTGACGTTTTAAATTTTTTATTTTGCACATATTTTATGTCCCTGAGTTTGAAACACAAGGCAACTGAAGTAAAAAAAAAACCTTCCAGAACTGAGGTTTGATACCTGGGGAACTGGATGAGTATATTTATATTGTTTTCTTGGCCCCAGTGCAGAAATAGTTTCTTTGTTTTATATTAATTTGTCACTCTAATTTAATCTCATTGGGGATTTCCTAGGGCTGCTGAGGCAAACTCTAATTAGGTCTGCAAATGTCTCTGTGGTGGTCATAAACTAGCATAAGAAGGGTAGAGTGCAGAAAATATTTTGTATATTGTACATTTTTTAGCTTTTAAAAATATTATTTGTATTTCTGCATTGGCTGCCGATCAATTTCCGGTCACAATTCAAAATGTTGGTTATGACCTATAAAGCCCTTCATGGCATCGGACCAGAATATCTCCGAGACCACCTTCTGTCGCACGAATCTCAGCGACCGGTTAGGTCCCACAGAGTGGGCCTTCTCCGGGTCCCGTCGACTAAGCAATGTCGTTTGGCGGGACCCAGGAGAAGAGCCTTCTCTGTGGCGGCCCCGACCCTCTGGAACCAGCTCCCCCCAGATATCAGAGTTGCCCCCACCCTCCTTGCCTTTCGCAAGCTCCTTAAAACCCACCTCTGTCGTCAGGCATGGGGGAATTGAAATTTCCCTTCTCCCTAGGCTTATAGAATTTATACATGGTATGCTTGTATGTATGAGTGGTTCTTTAAATTGGGGTTTTTTAGATTGTTTTTAATATTAGATTTGTTTACATTGTCTTTTTATATTGTTGTTAGCCGCCCTGAGTCTTCGGAGAGGGGCAGCATACAAATCTAATAAATACAAATACAAATACAAATTTCACTCTTCTTATACTGGTCAATGAAGATACTTGCAATTAGGTCTGGCTTGTTTAGCTTTTTAAGATCAGCCAAAGTCACCTGTATTGCCATTGGTCTCTAAGGTCAAAATGAAATAGTTACAGGTAAGTTACAGGTTGTCCTCAACTTAGGACCACAATCGTTATTTAAAACAGTTAAGTGAATTTCTGTTGCTATTCAAGACAGTATTTCTGTTGCTATTCAAGACAGTTGTTAAGTGGATTTTGCTCCGTTTTACGACCTTTCTTGCCAGATTTGTTAAGTGAATCACTATAATTGTTAAGTTATTAAATGACTTCTGGCTTTCCCATTGGCTTTCCTTGTCAGAAGGTCACATGACCTGTCACCAAGCCAAGCTTCTGAATTTTGATCACGTGACCATGGCGGATGGTGCAATGGTCATAAATGTGACCATAAATATCTTTTTCTCCAATGCCATTGTAACTTTGAAGGGACTCAAAACAAATGAGATATATAAGTTGAGGACTACCTGTAGATGAGGCCTACAAACGTTTAATCCTTCCTGGGTTTTTTTCTCCCTTTCTTCCTCTCTATTTATAAATTGGAATAATATTCTGAAGTCTGACATTTCATGAGGAATACTGACTGGGAACTGTGGGAATTGCAGCCTGAGCTTATTTTGTCTCTCATATGGAAGTCTGATGCAACAGCACTGAATACTTCGCTGTACAGTGGTACCTCTACCTACGAACGCCTCTACTTACGAACCTTTCTAGATAAGAACCGGGTGTTCAAGATTTTTTTGCCTCTTCTCAAGAACCATTTTCCACTTACAAACCCGAGCCTGCGAAACTGTAACCAGAAAAGGCAGGGGAAAGCCTCTGTGGGGCCTCTTTAGGAATCTCCTGGGAGGAAACAGGGCCGGAAAAGGCAGGGAGAAGCCTCCGTGGGGCCTCTCTAGGAATCTCCTGGGAGGAAACAGGGCTGGAAAAGGCGGGGAGAAGCCTTTGTGGGGCCTCTCTAGGAATCTCCTGTGAGGAAACAGAGCCAGAAAAGGCAGGGAGAAGCCTCCATGGGGCCTCTCTAGGAATCTCCTGGGAGGAAACAGGGCCGGAAAAGGTGGGAAAAAGCCTCTATGGCAGAGGTCCCCAACCGCCGGTCCGCGGACCGGGACCGGGCCGTTGGGGTTTTTCAGCCGGTCCGCGGCGCCGCTGACAGCTAGCTTTGGCTGCCGGGGGGGCGGGGAGGATTAAATCCTCCCCCCCTCCAGGAGCAGCAAAAGCCTAAGCGGCGGGGTGCATTTCGGCAATGCTTTCCCTCCGCGGTGGGGGGTGCAGGGCAGGCGCAGGCAGCCCCAGGAGACGCCGCCGCTATCCGGGCGCGGCGAAAGCGAGTCGGTCGAAAGGCTGCCCGGGTCGCGCCTGCGGTCGTCCTCGCGCTCCCATCGCGCAACAAGTGCGGGCTTGTTGTGGCTGCCGCGCGCCGCTTTGCCTCCCTCTGCTGCGAGCCTTCGGTGCTCCGGGGCGGCGCGGCTGGCGGGAGGGCAGCTTCCAGCGGGACGTTGATGGGTCTTGGAAAGCTTTCTCGTGGCGGTGGCTCTGGCGCGGCTGCAGAGCGTTGGTGGGAGCGGGAACTCCGTCGGATCGCCCGAACTCCAAAGCCTCAGCGAGGTTTGGCTGCCGGGGGGGCGGGGAGGATTAAATCCTCCCCCCCTCCAGGAGCAGCAAAAGCCTAAGCGGCGGAGTGCGCCCTTTGCATTTCGGCATTGGCGCTCTCTCCTCCAGGAGCAGCAAAAGCCTCAGCGACTGATCGCGTCGTTTGCCTTTCTGCTCCATTGCTGAGGCTTTTGCTGCTCGTGGAGGGGAGAGCGCCAATGCCGAAATGCAAAGGGCGCACCCCGCCGCTTAGGCTTTTGCTGCTCGTGGAGGGGGGGGTTGGCGGTGCCGATACCAAATGCTTTCCCTCCGCGGTGGGGGGTGCAGGGCAGGCGCAGGCAGCCCCAGGAGACAAAGAGTGAATGAGAGAAAGGAAAGAGAGAGAAAGGGAGGGAGAGAAAGGAGTGAGAGATAGAAAGGATAGAGAGTAAGAGGGAATGAGAGAAAGGAAAGAGAGAGAAAGGGAGAGAGAGAAGGAAAGAGCGAGAGATAGAAAGGATAGAAAGAGGGAATGAGAGAAAGGAAAGAGAGAGAAAGGGAGAGAGAGAAGGAAAGAGTGAGAGATAGAAAGGATAGAAAGAGGGAATGAGAGAAAGAGAGAGAAAGGGAGGGAGAGAAGGAAAGAGTGAGAGATAGAAAGGATAGAAAGGGAGGGAGAGAAGGAAAGAGTGAGAGATAGAAAGGATAGAAAGAGGGAATGAGAGAAAGAGGAAATGAAGGAAATGAACCCCACCCCCATATGACCAAAGCGGCCCCCCCCCCCCACCGGGCCATGGAAAACTGGTCTAGCTTAATGCCGGTCCCTGGTGCAAAAAAGGTTGGGGACCTCTGCTCTATGGGATCTCTCTAGGAATCTCCTGGGAGGAAACAGAGCCGGAAAAGATGGGGAGAAGCCTCCATGGGGCCTCTGTAGGAATCTCCTGGGAGGAAACAGGGCCGGAAAAGGCAGGGAGAAGCCTCTGTGGGGCCTCTCTAGGAATCTCCTGGGAGGAAACATAGCCAGAAGAGATGGGGAGAAGCCTTCATGGGGCCTCTCTAGGAATCTCCTGGGAGGAAACAGGGCCTCCACCCTCCCTGTGGTTTCCCCAATCACACACATTATTTGCTTTTACATTGATTCTTATGGGAAAAATTGCTTCTCCTTACAAACTTTTCTACTTAGGAACCTGCTCATAGAACGAATTAAGTTCGTAAGTAGAGGCACCACTCTATTTGTGTCTTTTCCATGAGGCATTGGTTAATCTCAAAATCCTCAGCCAGTTGCTAAATGACGCTGCGACTGCATTTTAATCATCTAGAACAGAGGTGGGGAACGATGGCTCTTTTATGCCTTGTGGACTTCAACTCCAGAATTCCCGGGCTCGTAAAAGAACCCTCGTTCTTTTTGTGTTCAGTTCGCCCTGCGCTATGAAAACGGGTGTTGTGTAATGTATGCACGGTTTTGTGCAGAGGTTGTTCCTTACTGGAAAAAGGCTGGCCTTTGTCTGTTTTTTAAGAGGAAATTATTGTGACATGTTCAAGCAGCACATGAAGAATGAGCTCACTTCGCTAGGACAGTTGCCATAAATATGAGATGGCTGCTGCCTGCAACCCTGCAGAAGCTACTGATTCTTAGTTGCTATTAAGAGAGTAAATATACTTTCAAACGCAAAGAAAACAGGCTCTGTGCGGTCAGGAGGAAGGTTTTACCGTGTCAACATTATCTCACCTTACTCTTAAATGGTCCTGGCCGCACGCTCCTTGGAGCCGAGAAGGATCCATTACTGCTTGTGACAGGAAGGGGTTATTTAACACAGGGAGGTTTACTAGAAATATGATGAGATGGAGTAGCTTGAAAAAGGAAAAAAGTAGACAAGGAAGAAGGCAGCGCAAGCAATTTACAAACAGTTGCCAAGAAGGACACTTGCGCGAGGGGTGGGCTGTACTTTCTTTTTTACAACCGGTTCTGTGGGCATGGCTTGCTTTGTGGGTGTGGCTTAATGGTCATGTGACAGTGGGGGGGCAGCTTCTGGTCATGTGATTGGGTGGGAATGGTTTGGCAGTGGTAATTGGGTAAGAGTGGTTTTGCGGCCATATGACTGTGGGGGCTTGCTGGGTGATCATGTGTCTGTCATGTGACTGTCATGTGGCCCACTTGATGTCACTCTCGTCAAGGGTTAGGATTAGGGTGCCTGGCCTCCTTCCCTGTCTATTTACTATTTTCCCTGTCTATTTACTGTTCTGCCTGACTGGGCGCAGGCAATGCGTAACAGTCCAAGGAAAAGAAATCAAACACACACGTGCCCTTCTAATCAGCAAACTTGTATTAAATAAACAAAAAAGGGTTACTCAAAACAGTCCTTAGTGTCAGGAAACAATGATAGTGCAAGGCTTACTTCAGCCACATACAAAAACACAGGAAAAAACAAACAAAGACAACCTGGAATGAGCAAAGACATTTCAGGAGTCCTTTTGAATCTTTGGAGCAAAGAGCAAGTCCCAGAGGTTTCACCTCCCACGTGTCTGAAAAAGCTGGGTGGAAAACTCCAAAGGCACGGAACAGAAACTTCAGAGCAGGAACCACAAAATAACACAGATAAACAGCCACAGTTTGCCTTGTGCCTCTGTTCCCTTTTATACCTTTAGCCCTCATTAAGGGAACCACACCCAGCCCTCAGTATAAGAACCACACCCAATCCAGGTGCTACTCTGATGACTTGTAATAATCCTTCAATTGATCCCTCCTTTGCATCGCTCTTCTGCTACGCATGTCTATGAATTGTTCTGCAGAAGAATCCAAGGACGAAAGACTGTCTGAGGGACTGCATGCCAAATCCCCTGGGCTATCTGCTGAATCCTGCGAACCAGTGGCCTCGTCCTCCTGGTTGTCTGCCACGTCTTCCTGGCTGTCAGCCAGGCTTTTGCACTCACTTTGTGCCGCATCTCTCCCATCTGAGGGAGCAACGGCTGGCCCAGGCCCAAACACAACATTTACTACTACTGAACCTCCAAAATATTTAATCCTATGTATATATATATATGCCATATTGTATTACACATAGGACACAAAAAGATACAAAACATTATCTAATATATATTTTATACTCCTCTCTTAAAACTATATACACATTTAACCTCACTGCGTTTGGAAAAATTCATCCAGAGTCCACTTTCTGCCACACATTTAAGCATAATTTATGTACATTAGAATGTTACACATGCCTTCAGATGTTCTTCCCTAGCTTGCACATGACTATTACAGTCAGGAAACGTCATGGATTGAGTAAAGTGGCGAAACTCACTTAACAACATTCTTGCCTAGCAATCAAAATTTTGGGCTCAATTGTGGTCACAAGTCAAGGACTATCTCTGCCCTCCTCTGCATGGCAGCCTTGTCCTAGCAAACTCCGTCTCCTTTCTGGCAATTTTCCTCTCTGTTAGAGGCACCACAATAATCCAGATAATGTAAGGTTTCCTGCCTGAGCAGGGGGTTGGATTAGATGACCTCTGAGATATCTTCCAGCTCTAAATTGTTGTGCGGTTCCAAAGTGTCTTCTGAAGCCATGTCTAGTAGCAGGGTTTGTGGTGCTTCCTTCCTCCTCTCTCTCTCTCTCTTCCTCCCTCCCTTTGTTTTTTCTTTTTCTTTCTTTATCTCTTTTTCTTCTTTCTTCCTTCCTTCCTTCCCTCCAATCCTCCCTCCCTTCATTTTCTTCTTTTTCTTTCTTTATCTCTTTATCTCTTTTTCTTCTTCCTTCCTTCCTCCTCTCTCTCTCCTTCCCTCCCTTCGTTTTCTTCTTTTTCTTTCTTTATCTCTTTTTTTCCTTCCTTCCTTTCTTCCTCCCTCCCTTCCTCCCTCCCTCCTTACCTACCTACCTACCTCGGATTTGCACCAACCGATCCAGTTCAATGATCTCATCGTGATATCCCCAGCAGGTTATTACCAGTTCAGGCAAACTGGTCTGAACTGGGAGAAATCCACCCCTGTTGCATGATGTCACTGAGATATAGAGAGAAAACTTTAGTTTTAGTCTGATAATGGATGTCCCAGAGTTGCTGAAATAAATGCTTTAAAGATGTTTGTACGTTTCCCTCCATTTATGTGGAAACTAAAATATTTGCTGAGTAGGGTCCTTGGCCCAGTGGCCCACAATGACTCTTTGTGTGTGTGTGTGTGTGTGTGTGTGTGTGTGTGTGTGTGTGTATGTTTGTGTTGAGCAGCTGTAGAGGGAGCTTTGTTCTATTCCCGATTCTGTAAATAGGGTTTTTTTCATAGGATTCCTAATGGGGTTTTTGTATTGTATTGTTGGACATGTTCAAGCCGGCGTTATTTTAAAATCCCCAACCTCCAATCATTATACAGTACAGACATTCCCATGTTGTTTTCTTAGCAGAAAACACAATTTGCAAATTACTTTCTTCCCCAGTGTTGTTTTTTAAAACTTTATCCAGTTTACAACCTTATTGTAAAAGACAAGTTGATTTGCCACTTGTTGGTGTTTTTTTTCCCACCATTGATTACACGTGTAACAAATATTCTGCTTAAATTGAGAGCTTAATTTGGAAAATAACAATCAGGATTGTTTTGGTAGTTTGGAATAAATTACCCTGAGCTGTTTTACATGCTAACAACTTCCTGATTGCATTTAGACTTAGTCTACAAAGCAGAGAAAAGAAAGTCAAACATTTTTGGGATGGCAAAGGTGAGCTTGCCTGACATTAATGATTGCCTTTTTTTCCTATTTTTTAATAACTTCTTGTGGCTTGCATTGTGAAGTTAGGGTTTTTTCCCCCCGTTTTAACATGCTTGGTGCTGGGGAGGAATATATCCAAAAGGAAAATGCTAGTGTCCTCGTATTCCTTGAAATTTCACTTGGGACATTGTTTAGTAGTGGAAGTGATGTGCCGGTGCCTGGAGGCTGTTGGGGCCTGGATGGGTGTCAACAAACTCAAACTCAACCCAGACAAGATGGAGTGGCTGTGGGTCTTGCCTCCCAAGGACAATTCCATCTGTCTGTCCGTCACCCTGGGGGAGGGGAGTTATTGACCCCCTCAGAGAGGGTACGCAACTTGGGCGTCCTCCTCGATCCACAGCTGACATTGGAACATCATCTTTCAGCTGTGGCGAGGAGGGCATTTGCCCAGGTTCGCCTGGTGTACCAGTTGCAGCCCTATTTGGACAGGGAGTCCTTGCTCACAGTCACTCATGCCCTCATCACCTCGAGGTTCAATTACTGCAACGCTCTCTACATGGGGCTACCTTTGAAAAGTGTTCGGAAACTCCAGATCGTGCAGAACGCGACCGCGAGAGCCATTGTGGGACTTCCCAGATTCGCCCACGTGTCTACAACACCCCGTGGCCTGCATTGGCTGCCGATCAGTTTCCGGTCACAATTCAAAGTGTTGGTCATGACCTTTAAAGCCCTACATGGCATTGGACCAGAGTACCTCCGGAACCGCCTGCTACCACACGAATCCCAGGGACCGATAAGGTCCCACAGAGTTGGCCTTCTCTGGGTCCCATCGACTAAATAATGTCGTCTGGCGGGCCCCAGGGGAAGAGCCTTCTCTGTGGCGGCCCCGGCCCTCTGGAACCAACTCCCCCCGGAGATTAGAACGGCCCCCACCCTCCTTGTCTTCCGTAAACTACTCAAGACCCACCTATACCACCCTCCTTGTCTTCCGTAAACTACTCAAGACCCACCTATACCACCTATACCACCAGGCTCTTTATAATTTATGTTTGGTATGTATGTGTTGTCTGGTTTTAATATGATAGGGTTTTAGTTATCTCTTTTAAATATTAGATTTGTGCCACTATAATATTGTTTTTATCATTGTATTTATTTATATTGTTTGTTTGTTTGTTTGTTTATTTATTTATTTGTTTGTTTGTTTATTGATTGATTGATTGTTAGAGTTGAAAGGGACCCTGAAGGCCATCGAGTTCAACCCCCTGCCCAAGCAGGAACCCTATAGCACACCAGTCAAGTGGCAGTTCAATCT
Source organism: Erythrolamprus reginae (assembly GCF_031021105.1). Lineage (NCBI taxonomy): Eukaryota > Metazoa > Chordata > Lepidosauria > Squamata > Dipsadidae > Erythrolamprus > Erythrolamprus reginae. The sequence continues at coordinate 4,553,669 of NC_091956.1, forward strand.
TCTCTTAAAAATGTCCAGAGTGTTGGAGTTCACAAAGTCTGCACATGTTCACACATGTTTGTGTGTGCTGGCCAGCTGACTTTTGGCTCGCACAGAGGCTCTGGGAGGGGTTTTTTGGCTTCCAGAGAGCCTCCAGGGGGATGGGTTTAGGGAGTTTTTACCCTCCCTCAGCTCCAGGGAACTCTTTGAGCCTGGGGAGGATGAAACACGAGCCTACTGGGCCTACCTGAAGGTGGGAAACAGGCCGTTTCTAGCCTCCAGTGGGCCTCTGGGGTGTAAGGGAAGCTCTTTTCGCCCTCCCCAGGCACTGAATTATGGGTGTGGGCACTCACGCATGTGCGATAGCGCACGCCCATGCTCTTCCCCCTAGGCCATTACAAGTTATGCATGGTATGTTTGTGTGTATGTTTGGTTTTATAATAGGGTTTTTTAGTTGTTTTTTATTATTGGATTGTACATGTTGTGTTTATTATTGTTGTTAGCCGCCCCCAGTCTACAGAGAGAGGCGGCATACAAATCCAATAAATAATAATAATAATAATAATAATAATAATAATAATAATAATAATAATAATAATTATAATTATTATTATAATTATTATTATTATTATAATTATTATTATTATTATTTTGGCACCCAAGGGAAAAAAGGTCCGCGGGTGTAAGTATTCCCAATACATAGCATCTCATTGGGATGGAGCACAAATAGCTTGTAGTATATAAAAAAGGTTTTTTGATATTCTAAATACCGTAAACATATAAAGACTTCACTGAGTTGCTTAATCTAGCTTCAGTTTAGTAGATTTTAGTTTATCTTCTAGTAGGATTCTATTTCCACGTGAATGAAAGGAAGAATGTTCAGTGAATTTTGGAGCATACGTTGTCTCCGTGGCAGTATATCTCATACTTATTAATTCAAATAATTGTTCATCCAAGAACTATAATTTCGCACTTGGAATGGAACACATTGTTTTGCTTGGTTCCTTTCTCCGGAATAGATTTAGACTAGAGGCTGTAAAAATAGTTATTTCTTGTGGAAATAGTGTATGGTTTGCTGAGTAATTTTTTTTATTGTTCTTCCAGAGACTGTAAGTTCTGAAGATAGCTGGAGAAACTAACCAGGTCTTTTTTTCCTATTATGCTAAAAGACCAAAGCAGCTTTCAAGCAGATTTCCAAATGGGATTCAGATTAGCCTGGAAACGATTTGGATTATTTCTCCTAGCCATTTTTGTAACAGGAAGGGGATTATTTCTGAATCGGTCTGATAAAACATGCAATGGTTCATTCAGCCAGTTGAAATCTGATGATTAAGGTCCAGCTTTATCCTCTGAAAGTTTTGATCGTTTTTATAGATTGGTAGGTTAAAGCTGGTTGGCATATTATGCGCATAACTACGTAATGAGTGCACGCACACATATTCACAAGCTGTTTTGCCAAGTGTCAGGGCAGTGATAATATGCCCAGGCAACTGGTTCTTTTGGATCCAGAGACAATGGTAAATAAAGAGATTTTCCTGGTAAATAAAGAGATTTTAAAGTTTTATTATTAGCTGAACCAAAGAGACTCAAAGGCCTAACATATAAAGCATACATATTTATTTATTTATTGGATTTGTATGCTGCCCCTCTCCGTAGACTCGGGGCGGCTAACAACAATGATAAAAACAGCATGTGACAATCCAATAATAAAACAACTAAAAACCCTTATTATAAAACCAAACATATACACAAACATACCATGCATAACTTGTAATGGCCTAGGGGGAAGGAATATCTCAGTTCCCCCATGCTTGACGGCAGAGGTGGGTTTTAAGAAGCTTATGAAAGGCAAGGAGGGTGGGGGCAATTCTAATCTCTGGGGGGAGTTGGTTCCAGAGGGCCGGGGCCGCCACAGAGAAGGCTCTTCTCCTGGGTCCCGCCAAACGACATTGTTTAGTTGACGGGACCCAGAGAAGGCCAGCTCTGTGGGACCTAACCGGTCGCTGGGATTCGTGCGGCAGAAGGCGGTCCCGGAGATAATCTGGTCCGATGCCATGAAGGGCTTTATAGGTCTTAACCAACACTTTGAATTGTGACTGGAAACTGATCGGCAACCAATGCAGACTGCGGAGTGTTGGTGTGACATGGGTACATTTGGAGAAGCCCATGATTGCTCTCGCAGCTGCATTCTGCACGATCTGAAGTTTCCGAACCATTACCTGCTGCCTTGTACATACTTGAGAAAATAAATAAATAAATAAACAAACAAAATAATGCATGAATAAAATAATAAATAAATTCACTTAACAACCAGGGCAAAAAGGTCATAAAATTGAATGTGAGCTATTAGTGTGCTTGTTGCTTTTGGGATCTTCTGTAGGAAGTTTCTGACATTCCTACACAATCTGGCCAGGGGAAGATACTGCATTCACCATCTCCTCCCCCTCCTCCCCCTACTGGACCCACCCCAAAAGGTTGGGTACCGCTGCTTTAAGGAAACAGGTTAAAAATGCTTTCCTGGACTTTTGGGGAATGGCTTTAGTAAAAGGCAGAGGGAAATTTGCAATGACTTAATGGATGATTTTAATGAAACTGTAGTAAGCGTCTAGGGTATTTGAGGAGGCAGGCTAACAATGATTGTAATAAATAAATTAATGAACAACAACTCCCACCAGCCCTGGGAAGCTTGGCCAACAATAAGAGAGAATGCCCTCATCACCCTGAGGTTCGATTACTGCAACGCTCTCTACATGGGGCTACCTTTGAAAAGTGTTCGGAAACTTCAGATTGTGCAGAATGCGGCCGCAAGAGCCATCGTGGGGTTTCCAAGATTCGCCCACGTTTCTACAACACTCCGTGGCTTGCACTGGCTGCCGATCGGTTTCCGGTCACAATTCAAAGTGTTGGTCATGACCTTTAAAGCCCTACATGGCATTGGGCCAGAATACATCCGGAACCGCCTTCTACCGCACAAATCCCAGCGGCCGATAAGGTCCCACAGAGTTGGCCTTCTCCGGGTCCCGTCGACCAAACAATGTCGTTTGGCGGGCCCCAGGGGAAGAGCCTTCTCTGTGGCGGCCCCGGCCCTCTGGAATCAACTCCCCCCAGAGATTAGAACGGCCCCCACCCTCCTTGTCTTTCGCAAATTACTCAAGACCCACCTTTGTCGCCAGGCATGGGGGAGTTAGGATATTCCTTCCCCCTAGGCCATTACAAGTTATGTATGGTATGTTTGTGTGTATGTTTGGTTTTTATAATAAGGGTTTTTAGTTGTTTTATTAAATTGGATTGTTACATATTGTTTTTTATCATTGTTGTTAGCCGCCCCGGGTCTGCGGAGAGGGGCGGCATACAAATCCAATAAATAATAATAATTTAAAAAAGAGAGGAAGGAAGGAAGAGAAAGAAAGAGGGGAGAAAGAAAGAGGAAGGAAGGGAGAGAGAAAGGGAGAGAGAAATAGAGCGAAAGGGAGGAAGAGAGAGAGAGAATTTTTTTGTCCAAACTTTTTTTAGCCCTCACCCCACCCCGCTCAATGTGCCCCAGGGTTTCGTAAATGGAAAAAATGTGCCGTGGCTCAAAACAGGTTGAAAATCACTGCCCTACGCAACTAGATTTACAATCCTAGGTTTAGAAAGCTTAGAACTACGTCGCCCTAAACACGATCTAAGCATAGCCCATAAAATCATCTGCTACATCGTCCTTCCTATCAACGACTACTTCATCTTCAACCACATGAGGACCCAACAGATACAAACTTAAAGTAAACCACTTTAAACTCGACTGCTGAAAATACGACTTTAGTACAGTAGTTGAGGCATGTAGTACAGTAGTTTAGACGAGTAGTTGAGGCATGGAACTCGATCATCTTGAGGATCGAGTCAGTCTCATTTGAATAATTGCTATGCTCTGCCTTGAGAACCCCCAGATCTGATCAAATCCTGAAGACTAGGATTATAATAAAATTACCGCAAAAAGAATTTCTATTCCCTTATCTATGGGACTCCAAATAATGAAATTCTAATTATGTTAAACAACTTGAATATGCAAGTGTGAGAATTCAAATATATTAAAGATGTGCATTTCTTTAAAAAACTCAGTTTTGGCAAATTGTCTGCATTTTATTGTTTTCTGTGCTGCTTTATTATTGAGAGCTACCCAGAATTGATTGGAGTGAGACAGCATGCAAACTGAATAAAATATAAATAAATATTTAGCGACATAATATATTCCAGACAAGTTAAAAATGTCTTAACATATGTTGTACAAATTCAGGACTGAAATCTAAAACAGGAATGTGTAGAACACCAGAAAAATATTTAAATTACGTCATTTCTATAAAAAAACAACAGCGTGGTGCCCCATTATTTTTCCAAGATTTAGCCAATCAATATATTTTTGAAGTAAATGTAAAAATTCTTTTTAAAAAAATCAAAACTTTTTGCAAATATTCTCCAAAGCAACTGATTCCTTGATATTATCCAATTGGGTCATAAAATACAGTGGTACTTCTACTTAAGAACTTAATTCGAAGCAACCATTTTTCCCATAGGAATCAATGTAAAAGCAAATAATGTGTGTGATTGGGGAAACCACAGGGAGGGTGGAGGCCCCACAGAGGCTTCTCCTCGCCTTTTCCAGCCTTGTTTCCTCCCAGGAGATTCCTAGAGAGGTCCCAATGAGGCTTCTCCCCGCCTTTTCTGGTCATGTTTCCTCCCAGGAGATTCTTAGAGAGGCCCCACTGAGGCTTCTCCCTGCCTTTTCCGACCCTGTTTCCTCCCAGGAGATTCCTAGAGAGGCCCCATGGTGGCTTCTCCCCACCTTTTTCAGCCTTGTTTCCTCCCAGGAGATTCCTAGAGAGGCCCCATGGAGGCTTCTCCCTGCCTTTTCTGGTTACAGTTTTGGAGACTCGGGTTTGTAAGTGGAAAATGGTTCTTGAGAAGAGGCAAACAAATCTTGAACACCCGTTTCTTATCTAGAAAAGTTTGTAAGTAGAGGCCTTCTTAGGTAGAGGTACCACTGTATCTGCAAGAAAGCTCAGAGAGCACCAAAGTCCCTGCCACTCAACCCTGAGCTACAGTACAGATATTATCTTCTATTGCTAGAATTTAAAGGCGACTTTATTTTACAGAAATGGGAGCATGGAAGAAAGTTCACATCAAAATATGAAGGAGCAGTTATGATAATTTCAGGCGGAAGACCAGCAGCATTCTGAAGCTTTCAAACCAACTAACTAGATTGATCCCTTAAAGGAAGAAGATTCATGGCCACTTTAGGCTGGTTAGCATATCCAATTCTTGAATTATAGCTAGTTCCTGTAGCATGAATATAACAAAAGAACAGATGAGGGCTTTCCAAAATGATGAATACCCCAATAGACAAGGTATTGGCAATTTTAATACCATTAGACTGCCAAAGAGTTGTATGCAAATAGTGCATACTCAAAAGATGAGGGTTTGAATTCGGGAAGTGAACCCTTATATTTATTGCTTTAATAGAGATGTGTGTCGGAAGGGGTTTTGATGCCACACATCCTCTAAAATTCTACAGCGAGGGCAGCATAATACAGTGGTACCTCTACCTACAAACGCCTCTACTTACAAACTTTTCTAGATAAGAACCAGGTGTTCAAGACTTTTTTTGCCTTTTCTCAAGAACCATTTTCCACTTACAAACCCAAGCCACGGAAACTGTAACAAGAAAAGGCAGGGAGAAGTCTCCATGGGGCCTCTCTAGGAATCTCCTGTGAGGAAACAGGGTCAGAAAAGGTGGGGAGAAGCCTCCGTGGCGCCTCTCTAGGAATCTCCTGGGAGGAAACAGGGCCGGAAAAGTTTGGGAGAAGCCTCCGTGGTGCCTCTCTAGGAATCTCCTGGGAGGAAACGGGTGGAAAAGGTGGGGAGAAGCCACCATGGGGCCTCTCTAGGAATCTCCTGGGAGGAAGCAGGGCGGGAAAAGGTGGGGAGAAGCCTCCGTGGGGCCTCTCTAGGTATCTCCTGGGAGGAAACAGGGCCTCTGCCCTCCCTGTGGTTTCCCCAATTGCACACATTATTTGCTTTTACATTGATTTCCTATGGGGAAAATTGCTTCTTCTTACAAACTTTTCTACTTAAGAACCTGGTCACGGAACGAATTAAGTTCGTAAGTAGAGGTACCACTGTACTGGTTGGAATGGTCACTCTTCCTTAATTTTCAGCCTGTCAATCTTTTCCCCCAACAATGGCAGAGTTAGGGAAAATTCAGTAAACATTTCTGAACCACGGCTGAATGGCACAATTCCCACGAGAAGCTCAACTATTACTAGATAGCTATCTTTTTGTAGGTCTAAGTACGCCATGGTTTCTTTCGTCGTTTTTCGGGGTCTCCTGTGTGTTTACTTCTCTTCTGTGTTTACTTCTCTTTTGAAGAGATAGCCTGCAACGAGCCACACCTGCATTCCTCAAGGTGCACTTCTAACGCTGCACATGAGAAGGATGTCTTTTAGCCTTCTGCCCTGTTTGTTTTGCGCACATGCTTCAGCAAATTCCAGGAAACATGATGTGGACACCTCCAGCTATGAACAGAATAAATAATCACTCCTCTCATGAGCTGTATAAGATACAGTCTTTTATTGACCGTTTTATGCCCCATTTAAAGCCATATTGATTTTACAGAGAGGAGCAAAACCTGGGGAACCACCAATGTGCAACTACTATAATCCAGTGTTACATACCTCTCCAAAGCTATCGTCCAAACACAAACCAAGAGAACTTATAAGCAATATTGGTCTGGTGGTTAAGGCTTTGTCAGGTTAGAAAGCAGGAGGACGTGAGTTCAAGCCCTACCTTATTCATGAAAGCTGCTGGATGAGTTTGGGCCAGTCACCAGGAGGCTGTGAATTCTAGTCCTGCCTGAGCCATGAAATGCCAGCTGAGTAAACCAATCACCAGGAGACTCTGAGTTCTATTATTATTATTATTATTATTATTATTATTATTATTATTATTATTATTATTATTATTATTATTTTATTTATTAGATTTGTATGCTGCCCCTCTCCGTAGACTCGTAGACTTCTAGTGCTGCCTGAGGCATGAAAGCCACCAGGATGAATTTGGATCCGTTCCTCCCTCCCTCCCTCCCTCTCTGTTTCTCTTTCTCTCTCAGTCCAACCCACCTCACAGGGTTGTTGTTGTGGAGAAAATAGGATGAGGAAGGTGTATTAACTATGTTTGCAGCCTGATGTTATCTGTAAATATAATAATGGCAGGATACAAATGTAATAAATAAATATTTCAATATACAGTGGTACCTCTACTTAGGAACTTAATTCGTCTCCGTGACCAGCTTCTTAAGTAGAAAAGTTTGTAAGGAGAAGCAATTTTTCCCATAGGAATCAATGTAAAAGCAAATAATGTGTGCGATTGGGGAAACCACAGGGAGAGTGGTGGCCCTGTTTCCTCCCAGAAGATTCCTAGAGAGGCCCTACAGAGGTTTCACCCCGCCTTTTCTAGCCCTGTTTCCTCCCAGCAGATTCCTAGAGAGGACCCATGGAGACTTCTCCCCACCTTTTCTAGCCCTGTTTCCTCCCAGAAGATTCCTAGAGAGGCCCTACAGAGGTTTCACCCCGCCTTTTCTAGCCCTGTTTCCTCCCAGAAAATTGCTAGAGAGGCCCCACGGAGGCTTCTCCTGCTTTTTCCTGCTACAGTTTCGGAGGCTCAGGTTTGTAAGTGGAAAATGGCTCTTGAGAAGAGGCAAAAAAATCTTGAACACCCGGTTCTTATCTAGAAAAGTTCGTAAGTAGAGGTGTTTGTAGGTAGAGGTACCACTGTATTTTTTAAAGACCTGCAGAGGGAGAAGGAGCTATTAAACTGATCTGTCCCAGGCACTTTATAGACCCGTGATGGCAAAGCTGTGGCATGTGAAACCATATTGGTGGGCACTCAAGATGTTGCCCTATGTCAGCTCCGGTGCGCATGCACGGAAAGGCCATTTTGCCCACTGGGTGCTTTAGGGCAGTGTTTCCCAACCTTGGCAACTTGAAGATATCTGGACTTCAACTCCCAGAATTCCCCAGGCAGCATTCAACTCCCAGAATTCCCCAGGCAGCATATCTTTGGGACCGCCTCCTGCCGCACAAATCCCAGCGACCGGTTAGGTCCCACAGAGTTGGCCTTCTCCGGGTCCCGTCGACTAAACAATGTCGTCTGGCGGGACCCAGGGGAAGAGCCTTCTCTGTGGGGGGCCCGACCCTCTGGAACCAGCTCCCCCCTGAGATTAGGATTGCCCCCACCCTCCCTGCCTTTCGTAAACTCCTTAAGACCCACCTTTGCCGTTAGGCATGGGGGAACTAAAACACCTCCCCCTTGTCCATGTTGTTTTGTTGATTGATTGACTGTGTGCCTGTTTTTTATATATACTGTTTTTTATGAGATTATTAATTTAAATTGGAACTGGATGGGTGGGCATTGGATTTGGTATTGTGTACTGTACTGTTTTTTATTATTGTTGTGAGCCGCCCCGAGTTTGCGGAGAGGGGCGGCATATAAATCCAATAAACCTATACCTAAACCTAAGTTGCCAAGGTTGGGAAACACTGCTTTAGGGAAGCTTCCTTGAAGCCCCGGAGTGGGTGGGTGGGTGGGTGGGTGGGTGGGTGGGTGGGTGGTGAGTGAATGAGTGAGTGAGTGAGTGAGTGAATGAATGAATGAATGACTGGGTGGGTGGGTGGGTGAGTGAGTGAGTGAGTGAGTGAATGAATGAATGAATGAATGAATGACTGGGTGGGTGGGTGGATGGGTGGGTGGGTGAGGGAGTGAGTGAATGAGTGAATGAATGAATGAATGAATGAATGAATGAATGAATGAATGAATGACTGGGGTGTGTGAGTGAGTGAGTGAGTGAGTGAATGAATGAATGAATGACTGGGTGGGTGGGTGGGTGAGTGAGTGAGTGAATGAATGAATGAATGACTGGGTGGGTGGGTGGGTGAGTGAGTGAGTGAATGAGTGAATGAATGAATGAATGAATGAATGACGGACTGGATGGATGGATGGATGGATAGATAGATAGATAGATAGATAGATAGATAGATAGATGATAGATAGATAGATAGATAGATAGATAGATAGATAGATAGATAGATAGATAGATAGATAGAATGTCCCAGGCAGCAAGCCAAGGTGGGCAGAGGGTGGAGCAGAGGATGTGCCATGGCAAGAAAGGATCATGCATGATTAGTGGAGATGGCAAAAGAGTCGGACACTGAATGGAAGTGGGGGAGGGGAGAGGGAATAATAAAATAAACAGCATTTTACTTTTCAAGGGAATGCAGAAATAACGTCCCTTTCTGTCTGTACAAATTTTACTAAAAAACAAAATAACAATAAAAGCAATTATATCTGGAAAAATAGGGTGTTTTTATAATATCTCATTAGATGCCCCCCCCTTTCTCAATTCTTTTCCAACAAGTGGGTAAGCTATTTGCATGCCATAGACCGCAAATGATCAATTGCATTCTATCAAGTCCCACACAAATATATTTAGAAAGCAATAACTGAGGGTCTTGCTATATAATACTCAGTACTTAATACTTAACTACAGAAACGTATACAGCACTTTATTATCCAACAGCTATTTTAAATATCCATTTCAACTGCCAAACTTTTACAGTAGTGGATGTAAAATACAGCACAAAAAAGGAGGGGGAGCCAAAATGTAATATGTGATATAATTTACATGCAAATTTGCGGAATTAACCACAGTGATATAGTGGGATGGAATTATTGAATTATGGCAAGTAACTCTACAGTGTTCACCCACTCATCTAATTTTCAAACAGAGAAGAGGTATAGTGATCAGTGGTGGGATTAATTTTTTTTTTACTGCTGGTTCTGTGGGTGTGGCTTGGTGGGCGTGGCTTGGTGGGCATAGCAGGGGAAGGATACTGTAAAATCCCCATTTCCTCCCGATCAGCTGGGACTCAGGAGGCAGAGAACAGATGGGGGCAGGGCCAGTCAGAGGTGGCATTTACCGGTTTTCAAAACTAAAGCAACACCAACCCTGTCACATAACCACCTAGACATGTCCAACCAGCCAGTCATTGGTCAGATCATATTAGTGGGCTGCAGGATTTAATATTTTGAATTTAGTGGTCCCTGAGTTCCAAAAGGTTGGACATCCCTGATCTGGGAATGTAGAGTATACAGTGATACCTCGTCATACAAACTTTTCAAGATACAAACCCAGGGTTTAAGATTTTTTTGCCTCTTCTTACAAACTATTTTCACCTTACAAACCCACCGCTGCCGCTGGGATACCTCGCCTCCGAACTTCTGTTGCCATTGAACGCCCGTTTTTGCACTGCTGGGATTCCACTGAGACTCCCCTCCATGGGAAACCCCACCTCTGGACTTCCGTGTTTTGGTGATGCTGCAGGGGAATCCCAGCAGGGGAATCCCAGCAGCGCAAAAACGGGCACTTTGCTGGTAACGGAAGTCCGGAGGTGGGGCTTCCCAGCGAGGGGGGCCTCAGTGAAATCGCAGCATCGCAAAAACACAGAGGTCCGGAGTTGGGGTTTCGAGGACTTCGGTGTTTTTGCGATGCTGCGATTTCACTGGTGCTCCCTTCACTGGGAAACCCCACCTCTGGACTTCCATTACCAGCGAAGTGCTCATTTTTGCAATGCTGGGATTCCCCTGCAGCATCGCAAAAACACAGAAGTCCAGAGGTGGGTTTTCCCATGAAGGGGAGCCTCAGGGGAATCCCAGCAGTGCAAAAATGGGCGCTTCGGCTGGCAAAAGGGGTGAATTTTGGGCTTGCACGCATTAATCGCTTTTCCATTGATTCCTATGGGAAACATTGTTTCGTCTTACAAACTTTTCACCTTAAGAACCTCGCCCCGGAACCAATTAAGTTTGTAAGACAAGGTATCACTGTATTTATTTCTTGCTCCACACTAAATCGGAAATAATTGCAATTATTTCTAATAATGAGTGAGGGCCAAATAAATTCACACTTACCATTTTAGGGGGTCACTGTATCATAAAGTTTGAAAACCTCTGAAATGAATTGACTATTTTGGGGTTTTTTTTAAAGCTATTCAAAGCACAACTGAAACACTGTAGAACAAACGTCAGTAGAAAAAGAGTGCTCCAGACATCATCTACTGTCAGGTGTTTGTTCCAGACAGAAAACAATGGATCATTTTTGTCTCAATATTATGAATCAGTCATAATTAATTGAAGATGCTAAGAGATACAGCGTGCACGAATCCTCTATTTCTTTCAAGCGTTTCCGTCAGGTTTTTCAGTCAAAGTCCTTGCTAAACTGCAACAAACGTTTCTTTCCATGCAGATTTTCAAGAAAGACATATTGTTCCTATACGGCAGTGATTTTCAACCTTTTTTGAGCCGCGGCACATTTTTTACATTTACAAAAATGTATTCTGGCCCAATGCCATGTAGGGCTTTAAAGGTCATTACCAACACTTTGAATTGTGACCGGAAACCGATCGGCTCTCTTTCTCTCTCCCTCCCTACCTCCCTCTATGTCTTTCTCTCTCTCTCCTTCCCTCCCTCTCTTTCTCTCTCTTTCTTGCTTTCTTTCTCTTGTTCTCTTTCTCTCTCTTGCTTTCTTTCTCTCTCTCTTCTCTTTCTCTCTCGCTTGTTCTTTCTCTTTCTTTCTTTCTCTCTCTCTCTTGCTTTCTTTCTCTTTCTTTCTCTCTCTCTTGCTTTCTTTCTCTCTTGTTCTCTTTCTCTCTCTTGCTTTCTTTCTCTCTCTCTTGTTCTCTTTCTCTCTCGCTCGTTCTTTCTCTCTTTCTCTCTCTCTCTTGCTTTCTTTCTCGTTCTTTCTCTCTCTCTTGCTTTCTTTCTCTCTCTTGTTCTCTTTCTCTCTCTTGCTTTCTTTCTCTCTCTCTTGTTCTCTTTCTCTCTCGCTCGTTCTTTCTTTCTTTCTTTCTCTCTCTCTTTCTTTCTCTCTCTCTCTTGCTTTCTTTCTCTTTCTTTTTCTCTCTCTTGCTTTCTTTCTCTCTCTTGTTCTCTTTCTCTCTCTTGCTTTCTTTCTCTCTCTCTTGTTCTCTTTCTCTCTCGCTCATTCTTTCTTTCTTTCTTTCTCTCTCTCTCTTGCTTTCTTTCTCTTGCTTTCTCTCTCTCTTGCTTTCTTTCTCTCTCTTGTTCTCTTTCTCTCTCTCTCATTCTTTCTCTCTTTCTTTCTCTCTCTCTTTTGCTTTCTTTCTCTCTCTGAGCTTCACGGCACACCTGACCATGTCTCACGGCACACTGGTTGAAAAACACTGGCGTAGGGTATTCCATTGGGAGTGGAGGAGTGGAGGGCTCTTCTAGTAAAGTATCTCTGGACATTTTCTATTTATTCTGTTTCTACAGCCACCCATCCCAATCCAACTGAGTTGGGGCCGTGAGCAACATCTCAATGATTAAAACCATAAAAGCATAAAAAATGTTACAAATTAGACATATAGGAAACCAAAAATTATCATAATAATTACATAACGGCAGGAATGCATGTGCAAGTTAGTATCAACACTGCATGATTGATACTGTATATTATGTGAATGTCTTCCATTAAATCAAGTAGTAGTAATTAGATTATATTTCCGACCTGCTCACGAACTGGAACTGTGCTTATTAATCTAATTGTGCAGGAGTGAAAATTTCAGAATTTCTTTTGTGGGGATTTGTTGTATAACACAATATCTTCAGTAGTTTACATCATGCATGTGAAAGAAGGAATAAAATTTTACTCTGTTAAAACACCATTTCCCCTCCCTGTTAATTGATTTTAATAATTAGCAGTTGAGATAATAATGTAATAGGCCTCTGCAAAGATGAATGGGCATTTTTAAAGAATGTGTGCATTTAGCTTTAATTGGTCTTTTTAATGGATTCAAATATAAATCTGTGAAGAGCATTTGCAAAAAATGAAAGAACAGTTTATGGAAGACTGCGGGAGATCATTTAATATTTTCCCATCTGAGCCGTGTTGGTGCAGTGGTTAGTATGCAGTACTACAGGCTAACTCTTCTCGCTGCCAGGACTTCGATCCTGGGTGATTCAAAGTGGACTCAGCCTTCCATCCTTCTGAGGTGGGTAAAATGAGGACCCCGATTGTTGGGGGCAAGAGGCTGATTCTTTAAATGGCGGTAAAGAACTATGAAATGGTATATAAGTGCTATTACTATTTATTTATTAGATTTGTATGCCTAGATTTGTATTGCTATGTTGGTGGGGGTATTGCCTTTTACAAATGCTTTAGGATTGTTGTGAACAGGTGTGAGAGTGGTATTTTTATTATTTATTTATTTATTTATTTATTTATTTATTTATTTATTTATTTATTTATTTATTTATTTATTTATTTATTGTTTGTTTGTTTGTTTGTTTGTTTATTTATTCATTTTGTCCAATACACAATGAGAGTTTTAGTGGGTATATATATATATACCCACTAATTTTGTGGTTTAATTTTAAAATTTCAGCTAAAAACATTTGATACATACATACATACATACATACATACATACATACATATATATATAATTTTAATTTATATTTAATTTATATTAATTTTCAAATTCAGCAAAAAAAAATGTGACACACACACACACACACACACACACACACATATATATATAATGTCGGATCACCCTGGTATATTGAAGGAACGTCACAGCTCCTTTTTGCCTCTTGGCCCAACCCAGGACCATTTCAAGGCAGTTAATTTATTCATAGCCGACAACTATATATTCGGGTTTCTTCCCGTGTAGGATTTGGAAATTTCTGGCGACGTTTCGACGAGGTCCCACTCGTCATCTTCAGGCTGGTGTTTCTGTCCTTGGTCTAAGGCGAACACTGTGAGACCTGAGCTGCCTTCCTTCTATAAATACTGGTGGCTGGGTGTGGTTTGATGGCTCAGCAATTGCCTGCTGTGTAGAAACTTCCTGGTGAGTCAGTGGGGCAACACCTGGGGTCGTTGATGTAGCTGAGGTATGCTGATTAGTTAATGGTTGTTGATTAGGCGTGATATCCTGAGTAGTTGGAGCCTGCAGGCTACTTGATTGTTTTGCAATGTGTGTTCTGAGTCTAGTTTCAGTTTTTATGGCTGGGTTACGTTTGAGGGCTGGTTTCCAGATGTCTGGTAGGCGGGAGGTATCATCCCGCTTGTTCATATTTTGGGGATGTTTTTCTATTTCTACTCTGGTCCAGTGCCATGTAGGGCTTTAAAGGATAAAAATGGTCTCCCCCATTCCCCCCCGGAGGTTCTCTGGAAGCCAAAAAAACCCTCCCAGAGCTTTTGTGTGAGCCAAAATCAACTGGACAGCACACACATTATTATTATTATTATTATTATTATTATTATTATTATTATTATTATTATTATTTTTGTATGCCGTCCCTCATGCACGTTGGAGCTGAGCTAGGGCAACAGCTCACATGCCAGCAGATATGGCTCCATGTGCCACCTGTGGCACCCGTACCATAGGTTCGCCATCTCTGCCCTAGGAGAAAAAGATGTAGAAATGTCTCCCATCGCTCCCGGAAAGGTTACTAAAGTTCTATTCATCTTCCTAATGAAAGCTCTGCGAGACCTGCTTTTGGAATTATTTACTTCCAGTTCACGTTGCTATCCGTAGCCTTTGAGATGGAGCTAGTTTCACGTGGGCTTTCAAAAAAATATTGATGACTCTCAGATAACGTATGAATAATAAATAAATGCAATGTCCAAAAAGGAAAGGCATTTTTCTCCCTCCCCAAAAAAGATTAAGAATCAGAATTTTATATTATTTGGAACAAAGTTTATATTGATTGATTTGATTTGATTTGATTTGATTGGATTGGATTGGATTGGATTGGATTGGATTGGATTGGATTGGATTTGTATGCCGCCCCTCTCCGGAGACTCGGGGCGGCTAACAGTGACAATAAAACAGTGTACAATAGTAATCTGATATTAGAAATGATTAAAAATCCATTAATATAAAAACCAAACATACCTACATATATACCATGCATAGAATTGTAAAGGCCTAGGGGGAAAGAGTATCTCAGTTCCCCCATGCCTGGCGGCAGAGGTGGGTTTTAAGTTGCTTACGAAAGGCGAGGAGGGTGGGGGCAGTTCTAATCTCTGGGGGGAGTTGGTTTCAGAGGGCCGGGGCCGCCACAGAGAAGGCTCTTCC
Organism: Erythrolamprus reginae; assembly: GCF_031021105.1. Taxonomy (NCBI): domain Eukaryota; kingdom Metazoa; phylum Chordata; class Lepidosauria; order Squamata; family Dipsadidae; genus Erythrolamprus; species Erythrolamprus reginae. The sequence goes on from NC_091956.1 coordinate 4,568,815, forward strand.
CCTGGGTCCCGCCAGGCGACATTGCTTAGTTGATGGGACCCGGAGAAGATCCACTCTGTGGGACCTATATGGATAAACAAAAATAAAAATAAAATTTAAATGACATGGAAAGATGTAAACATATTAGAACAATTTTTCTCTTTTTATTTTCTTATTATAATATTTGCATTATATAAAACTAAATTCTTCATTTCATTTAAATTAGTATGTTGATTTTACGAATTAATAGTATATTATTTTTCTGTATTAAAATAGACTTCTAAGATAAGTGGGGTAATTATAACCCCAACTATATGTTAAATGTTTGTATGTTTGTTTGTCATTTTTATGAAAATTAATAAAGTATTTAAAAAACCAAAAAAACAAAAAAGGAGATTAAACTGAAGAACTCCCTCTCCACCTTTTTCACTGCTTTTGCATTTATGCGAAGTGCCTCTTTTGAAGGATTTTTGAAGGAAAATACTGTGGTTTTAGGAGGAATGGAGCACCCTGACAACAAACTCTTTATGTTTTCTACCTCCCCAGAGAAATATTTAGTAAGGCTTTCAGAGCTCTTTGCTATCTATCTGTTGTATTTCAGGTTTTCTTTTTGCCATTTCTATGTGCAAGATAGCTGCCTTCCAAAGAGCCAGCAGAGTCCTTCAAAACACTTCACTAAGTGCTTATATTTGAGAAGTTTCATCAGCATTTATCCTCCATCAAGATGAAAGTAGCTCACAATTTGTTTCAAGAATAAAAACTTCACTTCCATTTCTTTCCTGTTGACATTTTATATTTATTCCATCCATCCATTTGTTATTACTGTAGTTGCAAAGAGTTTTATGCCTTGTTTCTTATATACTGCTCAAAAAAATAACGGGAACCCTCCAAGAACACATCCTAGATCTGAATGAATGAATACTTTGTTCTGTACAAAGTTGAATGTGCACAACAGCAGGTGAAATGGATAGAAATATAGAAACATAGAAGTCTGACGGCAGAAAAAGACCTCCTGGTCCATCTAGTCTGCCCTTATACTATTTTCTGCATTTTATCTTAGGGTGGATATATGTTTATCCCAGGCATGTTTAAATTCAGTGACTGTGGATTTACCAACCACGTCTGCTGGAAGTTTGTTCCCAGGATCTACTACTCTTTCAGTAAAATAATATTTTCTCACGTTGCTTTTGATCTTTCCCCCAACTAACTTCAGATTGTATCCCCTTGTTCTTGTGTTCACTTTCCTATTAAAAACACTTCCCTCCTGGACCTTATTTAACCCTTGAACATATTTAAATGTTTCGATCATGTCCCCTCTTTTCCTTCTGTCCTCCAGACTATACAGATTGAGTTCATGAAGTCTTTCCTGATACCCGTTCAATTTTGTCAATATCTTTTTGTAGGTGAGGTCTCCAAAACTGGACACAGTATTCCAAATGTGGTCTCACCAGCACTCTATATAGCGGGATCACAATCTCCCTCTACCTGCTTGTTATACCTTTAGCTATGTAGCCAAGCATCCTACTGCCTGACTGCACTGTTCACCCATTTTGAGACTGTCAATGAGTTGCAGTGAGTTTATGCCTTGTTTCTTATACACTGCTCAAAAAAATAAAGGGAACCCTCCAAGAACCCATCCTAGATCTGAATGAATGAAATATTCTCATTGAATACTTTGTTCTGTACAAAGTTGAACGTGCACGATAGCAGGTGAAATGGATGGTCAATCAGTGTTGCTTCCCAAGTGGACAGTTTGATTTCATGGACGTTTGATTTATTTGGGAGTTATATTGTGTTGTTTAAGTGTTCCCTTTATTTTTCTGAGCAGTGTACTATAGCAGTGTTTCTCAAATAGTGGGGCGTGCCTCCCAGGGGGGGGGCACAGAGCAATTCTGGGGGGGGGGGGCATGTGACCTGGTAGAACACGCGTGGTCCCTTTTGATCAATTCCCCCGGACAGTGAGTCTTTTCCCAGTTGCACACTGCTCAGAAGAGCAGAAGAGAAAGTGGCCAAGTGAGGCAGGGTGGCTGCCTGGGTTCTTATTGTCCTTGGGTGCCATAGTAGCCATGAACGGTGCAGTGGACCTGCTGTTGGACAAGGAATAGCATCCTCTGCAGCTGGGCAAAAGCTTCGAACGGCACCCTAAAGCCTCCTTCCACACCATTCGCTGTGAGTGCCCAGTAGAGGTGGCACTTATGGGCCAGGCCAGCGACCCCAAAACATTGGCTCGATTAAGCTATCCTGGCCCGTGTCCCAAGAGGGCCCTTCCCAATAGGGAAGGTTTGCCTATTTGCCAATGACTCTAAAGTGTGCAATAGGGTTGATATTCCTGGAGGGGATCTGTAATATGGTAAATGATTTAGCTTTACTAGATAAATGGTCAAAGCAATGGAAACTGCAGTTTAATGTTTCCAAATGTAAAATAATGCACTTGGGGAAAAGGAATCCTCAATCTGAGTGTTGCATTGGCAGTTCTGTGTTAGCAAAAACTTCAGAAGAGAAGGATTTAGGGGTCATGATTTCTGACAGTCTCAAAATGGGTGAGCAGTGTGGTTGGGCAGTAGGAAAAGCAAGTAGGATGCTTGGCTGCATAGCTAGAGGAATAACAAGCAGGAAGAGGGAGATTGTGATCCCCTTATATAGAGCGCTGGTGAGACCACATTTGGAATACTGTGTTCAGTTCTGGAGACCTCACCTACAAAGAGATATTGACAAAATTGAAGGGGTCCAAAGACGGGCTACAAGAATGGTGGAAGGTCTTAAGCATAAAATGTATCAGGAAAGACTTCATGAACTCAATCTGTATAGTCTGGAGGACAGAAGGGAAAGGGGGGACATGATCGAAACATTTAAATTTGTTAAAGGGTTAAATAAGGTCCAGGAGGGAAGTGTTTTTAATAGGAAAGTGAACACAAGAACAAGGGGACACAATCTGAAGTTAGTTGAGGGAAAGATCAAAAGCAACGTGAGAAAATATTATTTCACTGAAAGAGTAGTAGATCCTTGGAACAAACTTCCAGCAGACGTGGTTGGTAAATCCACAGTAACTGAATTTAAACATGCCTGGGATAAACATATATCCATTGTAAGATAAAATACAGGAAATAGTATAAGGGCAGACTAGATGGACCAGGAGGTCTTTTTCTGCCGTTGGTCTTCTATGTTTCTAACCACAGTAGCCTCTGCCTGCCTAGAAAACAGGCCCCACTGAGTTCAGTTTGTAAATAAATATACATTTATAAAAATGTATATTTACATTTTTATAAATTACTTCTTCTTTCTCTCTTCTTCCTTCTTTTACATTCCATACAATGGTCCATAAAGATTTGATGTTATTCTTTCAAGTATTGTCAGTTCTAGTTCATCTTTTATCCATTCTTTCAGCCATTCGTATAATTTATTCCACACTGAGTAGTATTATGTGTCTTCTCTTTCTTTTATTTTCCTGGTTAATTGGTCCATTTCAGCTCAATCCAATATTTTTCTAAATTATGTCCTTGTCTTTTTGTGTTTCCTCGTTTTCCCCAAATTGCGCGTATGTTATTCTAGCCCCAGTAGTGATGTGTATAATCAAGTAGTTTATTTCCTTTTTATATTTGTTGTCAATTATGCCCGATAGAAATAATTCAGGCTTCCTCTCTCTATCTTCTTTTATTATCTCTTTATCAGCCAGGATCTGATTTTACTCCAGTACTTTTTTTCCCTTTGAGCAAGTGCACCAAAAATGGTAATAGGTTCCAGTTTCCTTCTTACCTTTGCAGCATATTGAGGACGAGTTTGGGAACATCCAGGTAATTTTTACAGGTGGTAAATGCCACCTGTAGAACACCTTACACCGGTTTTCCTTGTATGCCACCGATATTATGAAGAAGCTTCTTAGTTGCCCTGAGTCCCAATGGGATTGGGCGACATAGAAGTTGAAATAATAATAAATTAAGCAAAACGTCTTCAAAAGAAAAATCAGAAAATCTAGTTGCCTCTTGAAAAAGCACCTTTGGGTGTTGTGGTCAGCTCTGGCCCTGCTCCTGCCCCAAGGACTGTGAATGTGGGGGAGACATCCACATGCTGCAGGCCTGTTTTGCCCCCGGTGGAATCTGATGATGAAGGCTCCTCTGACCAAGAAGACAGCAGTGACAGGGAGGAGGAGAGTGGGGCAGACAGCTCAGAAGGAGATCAATTATCTGTCTCCTCCTTGGATTCAGAACAAGAGTTAATGATACAGCCACGCATGCGGAGAGCGATGCATAGGCAGCAACAACTGAGAGATTATTATCAGAGAAAATGAGGCCACCTGTGGTTGGGTGGGGCTGTGGTCATTAGTGAGGCTGCTGTAAATAGGAGCCTGTGGGTTTGGCCATTGTGGAGGATTATCTGATCGTTGTGTTTCGTGACTGCTGTACTGACTTTGACTTTTTGTGTGCTGATCTTTGTGCCCATATCCATAATTCAATGCCTGGGGAGGGTGAAAACAGCTTCCCCTACCCCCCGGAGGCCCCCTGGAGGGCTGTTTCCCAATTTCTGGTGGGCCAAATAGGCATGTGTTTTGCCCTCCCCAGGTTTCAAAGGCTTCCCTGGAGCAGAGAGAGGATAAAAACACCCTCCCCCATCCCCACGGAGGCTTTCTGGAAGCCAGAAACACCCTCCCAGAGCCTCTGTGCGAGCCGGCACATACATGCACATTGGAGCTGAGCTAGGGCAATAGCTCATGTACCAGCAGATATGACTCTGCGTTCCACCTGTGTCACCCGTGCCGTAGGTTCACCATCACTGGCCTAGTATATCTCCTGGTTGGATCTTGAGGTCTATCTAGCTAGCTAGCTATTGAGGATATCCTTCTACTACTTCTTTCCTTGTTTTCGTTGTACATACTCCTGATCAGTTGGAGGATGATGAAGATATTGAGGACTCGGATTCATTTAGTGTTTATGAATTAGTGGGGGCCCCGGGGTTACAGGTAGTAGAACAGGTGGGAGGCCAGCCACAGGATGGGGCTATGAGTTCAGGATCTAGCGAGGGAGAATCAGACACTCCCTGGGTTAACCCTAAATTCAGAAGGGCCCAAAAACGTAGAGAGCAGAGGTCTGGAAGAAGATATTAAGGAGAGGAATGGGTTAAATATTGTAGTGATGTATTTGGCACATCAGGGGGTCAGTGGAGAAGAAGGGTAGAGTTTCAACATCGCCGAAAGGAAAAATGGATGTGTTTCTGCCACGCTAAAGTAAGCCAAAGTATTTTATATTGTTATCAGTCAGTGCTACTGTTTTTTCAAAGTTATGCTGTTAGGAAAATAAATCTTGTTTAAGTGAAGCAGAATGTGAGAAATGCAGCTAAGAGAGAGATAACGGACCGAGTGCTGTCTGGAATGTGTTTGAATTAAAGGAGAGCAGAGAAATAAATTGAGTTTCTTTATTCATGAAATGATGCATTTATTTATTTATTTATTTATTAGATTTGTATGCCGCCCCTTTCCGTAGACTCGGGGTGGCTCACAACATAATAAAACAATTCATAACAAGTCTAATAATTTACAATTTAAAATTTAAAGTAGTTAAGAAAACCCCATTTTTAAGAATTTAATAAGAGTTATTTGTAATTGCTAAATTTCTACCAGAAACCAGAACATTTTTAAAGTTTACCAGTGTTGGATTCAAGTGTGGTTTGGGGTTTCGGTCTTTCTCCTTCTCTACTTTCAGTTTAAATCCTGCCAGACCTGAGCAAAACATTGTCTAAATTACACTCCCTCCCCTCCCTGAGTTTGTGAGTTGCAACCCATTTCTTGACACAAGTCTTTTTTGCATGTAGCGTAGACCCTGATCCAGGAATCCAGCATTTATTTTCTCAGCGACATTCAGAGTCTTCCATTCTCAAGCCATGACCTTCAGTTAGGAGTATGAACAAAAATCCTATCTGTGCTCCAAACTCTTTTATCTTCCTGACAAGTTCATGATAGCTCATGATAATTTCATATATTTTTTTTCCTGGCAGCGTCATTTGTTCCAGGTTAAAGCAGGAAAAAAAAAGGGACGGTATTCAGCAGTCAGGTCAGCTTCTCTATAAATCTGTTAGAAAGACCACATCTCTTAATATAATGTCTAGCCTACAGATTACTCTCTCCATTCTTCACAGCAGCAAGCCATCCATTGCATTGGTTGCCGATTGGTTTCTGGATGCAAATCAGAGTGTTGGTAGTGACCTACAAAGCCCTACGTGGCATCGGGCCAGATTTATCTATCTATCTATCTATCTATCTATCTATCTATCTATCTATCTATCTATCTATCTATCTATCTACCTACCTACCTACCTACCTACCTACCTACCTACCTACCTATTTACTTATTAGATTTGTATGCCGCCCCTCTCCGAAGACACAGGGCGGCTAACAACAATATAAAAAGACAATGTAAACAAATCTAATATTAAAAACAAGCTAAAAAACCCCAATTTAAAGAACCACTCATACATACAAGCATACCATGTATAAATTCTATAAGCCTAGGGGGAAGGGAAAGTCTCAATTCCCCCATGCCTGACGACAAAAGGTGGGTTTTAAGGAGCTTGCGAAAGGCAAGGAGGGTGGGGGCAACTCTGATATCTGGGGGGAGCTGGTTCCAGAGGGTCGGGGCTATCTATCTATCTATCTATCTATCTATCTATCTATCTATCTATCTATCTATCTATCTTTCTATCTTTCTTTCTATCTTTCTATCTATCTATCTATCTATCTATCTATCTATCTTTCTTTCTTTCTATCTTTCTATCTATCTATCTATCTATCTATCTATCTATCTATCTACCTACCTACCTACCTACCTACCTACCTACCTTTCTTTCTATCTTTCTATCTTTCTATCTTTCTATCATCCACCCACCCACTCATCCATCCATCTAACTCCCTGCAGACTCTTTCTTACCAAAATCCAATTTTCTCTCCATTTGTTCTGATTGTGAATTTCCAGCTGTTTGTCTTCTACCCTACAGTTGTTTTCTGAAACACAGGTCAAACCGAAGCTGCAAAACCTCATCTGGATAATAGTTCTAACATTCCTGGCCCTTTAAAAGCATGCCGCAAACATTATTATCCCAACCGTTTATGACTACAGCTTTTAGTTACTGCTCCGCTCTGCCGGTATCTATAGAGTAGATGTGTCTACCTGAAGAGCAGAAGAATTTATATGCTGGCATCCACATGATAACCTTTTTGTGATTTGAAATCAGTGCAATGTACATTTTGAGCAACAATGTTTTGTGGCTTGCCAGGATGGCGATGAATTATTGGGTTCGCTCAGAACAAGGTCAGAGATTATTTAAACCATCCTATTTTTTTATCCTGATGGTTCTTAATCTGGTATTAAAATGCCATGAACGTTGACTTATCTTGCACAGCAGTTTATTCAGTTATCGGAGACAATCGCAATATAATATTTCACACCATGCCATTGTTTTAACATTTATTCTCATTTTCAAGCCAGGGTGTCGCCAGATTATTTTTAACGCTGAAATAACAGAATTTAGTTAGTCCTCAAGTCACAATCATTTGTTTTGCAACAATTTGAAGTTATGACAGCCTCAGAAAAAGGAACCTATGTCCCATCCTTAAACATACAACTATGGCACTAATGGGTTGTGGTTATCATCCAGATTACCTTGGCTAATGCTAAATACTACTACTACTACTACTACTACTACTACTACTACTACTACTACTACTACTACTAAAGAGATACAGATACTGTATCTCTTTGCTTTAGCTGAACAGATGGGATGACCTTGAATGACCTGGCTGAGGGTATATAGATAAAACTCAATGTAAGAACAAGATAATGATTTGAGAGAATGGGAGGCGGGACCCAGGGGAAGAGCCTTCTCTGTGGCGGCCCCGGCCCTCTGGAACCAACTCCCCCCAGAGATTAGAACTGCCCCCACCCTCCTTGCCTTTCGTAAACAACTTAAAACCCACCTCTGCCGCCAGGCATGGGGGAATTGAGATCCTCTTTCCCCCTAAGCCTTTACAATTCTATGCATGGTATGTATGTATGTATGTTTGGTTTTTATATTAATTGATTTTTAATCATCAATACCAAATTACTATTGTACACTGTTTTATTGTCGCTGTTAGCCGCCCCGAGTCTCTGGAGAGGGGCGGCATATAAATCCAATAAATAAATAAATAAATAAATAAATAATGATAATGATGACAACAACAACAGCAGCAGCAGCAGCAGAGTTGGAAAGGACCTTGGAGGTCTTCTAGTCCAACCCCCTGCTTAGGCAGGAAACCCTACACTTCTTCAGGCAGATGGTTTGTTCATTTGCTTGCTTGTTTCTTTGTTTATTTATTTATTTGATTGATTGATTGATTTGTATGCCGCCCCTCTCCGCAGACTCGGGGCGGCTAACAACAGTGATAAAAAACAGCATGTAACAATCCAATACTAAAACAACTAAAAACCCTTATTATAAAACCAAACATACATACAAACATACTAGGCTTAAATTGTAATGCCTAGGGGGAAAGAATATCTCAGTTCCCCCTTGCCTGATGGCAGAGGTGGATTTTAAGAAGCTTACGAAAGGCGAGGAGGGTGGGGGCAATTCTAATCTCTGGGGGGAGTTGGTTCCAAAGGGCCGGGGCCGCCAAAGAGAAGGCTCTTCCCCGGGTCCCGCCAAAAGACATTGGTTAGTTGACAGGATCCGGAGAAGGCCCACTCTGTGGGACCTAACTGGTCGCTGGGATTCGTGCAGCAGAAGGCGGTCCCTGAGATAATCTGGTCCGGTGCCATGAAGGGCTTTATAGGTCATAAACAACACTTTGAATTGTGACTGGAAACTGATCGGCAACCAATGCAGACTGCAGAGTGTTGGTGTAACATGGGCATATTTAGGGAAGCCCATGATTGCTCTCGCAGCTGCATTCTGCACGGTCTGAAGTTTCCGAACACTTTTCAAAGGTAGCCCCATGTAGAGAGCATTACAGTAGTCGAACCTCGAGGTTTATGAGGGCATGAGTGACTGTGAGCAGTGACTCCTGGTCCAGATAGGGCCACAACTGGTGCACCAGGCGAACCTGGGTTATCTAAAATCTGCTTAAAAACTTCCAGTGATGGGGCATTCATAACTTCTGGAGGCAAGCTGTTCCACTGATCAGCCGTTCTGACTGTCAGGAAATTTCTCCTTAGTTCTAAGTTACTTCTCTCCTTGTTTAATTTCCACCCATTGCTTCTTGTCCTACCCTCAGGTGCTTTGGAGAATAGATTGACTCCTTCTTCTTCGTGGCAATCCCTGAAATATTGGAAGACTGCTATCATGTCTCCCCTGGTCCTTCTTTTCATCAAACTAGCCATGCCCAGTTCCTGCAACCGTTCTTCATATGTTTTAGCCTCCAGTCCCCTAGTCATCTTTATTATTCTGCTCATATATACGGAATTATCATATTTGGCACCCATTTGCGGGTTTAACTGTTAATGGTTTTTGAAGGTTCTGTTAATATTCATGCCTGGAATTTAAAGAGCGCCCTTGAAACTTGCATTCATGGTTTAAATCTGCAAGGATAGATAAACCCTAATTAAATTTGGCGACTGCTTCTGCAGAAGACATTTGCAGATTCATGGTAAAATTGTTGCCATTAAGGAGAATTTTGGAGCACACAGTACTGATATAATTTCCCCCCCCCCCAAAAAAAATATTATTCTTTTACAAAATGCCTTTCTTTCGGCTCTTGCCAATACCAGTGGGGCTTGAGACCTTAGAAACATAGAAACATAGAAGACTGACGGCAGAAAAAGACCTAATGGTCCATCTAGTCTGCTCTTATACTATTTCCTGTATTTCATCTTACAATGGATCTATGTTTATCCCAGGCATGTTTAAATTCAGTTACTGTGGATTTACCAACCCCGTCTGCTGGAAGTTTGTTCCAAGGATCTACTACTCTTTCAGTGAAATAATATTTTCTCACGTTGCTTTTGATCTTTCCCCCAACTAACCTCAGATTGGGTCCCCTTGTTCTTGTGTTCACTTTCCTATTAAAAACACTTCCCTCCTGGACCTTATTTAACCCTTTGACATATTTAAATGTTTTGATCATGTCCCCCCTTTTCCTTCTGTCCTCCAGACTATACAGATTGAGTCCATGAAGTCTTTCCTGATACGTTTTATGCTTAAGACCTTCCACCATTCTTGTAGCCCGTCTTTGGACCCGTTCAATTTTGTCAATATCTTTTTGTAGGTGAGGTCCCCAGAACTGAACACAGTATTCCAAATGTGGTCTCACCAGCGCTCTATATAAGGGGATCACAATCTCCCTCTTCCTGCTTGTTATACCTCTAGCTATGCAGCCAAGCAGCCAAGAGACCTTTGTGTGTTAAAATATTAAGGCTTCAGCAGAGCCTTAACAGAACTTCATCTTTTATTATGATCATCTTTTATTGCCACCAGCATTTTATAAACCAGTTACAAAAGTACAAAAATATCCTTATCATAATTTGGGGTGGGGGTTGGAAATCAAGAATTGTGTAATGATGTTGCGCTCTTCACACCGAAGCAATTCTACCTGAACTGTAGTGTTTTTTAATATCTATTGGGAAAACGTGGCACAATCTTGTTTGCAACAGTGACGAGGGTTGCAATTCATAATCTGCACTTTGCTTGAAGAGAAAGCAGCAAGTCCTTATTACGCAAATGCTGCAGTAGGAAATTAGGATGCTAACCATGAAAAACAGATGCTGTATGTTAGAAACCGAAGGTTAAAGCTAAAGAAAGAACACAAATAAATAAAGCTGGCTTTAATTTAGCCAGTCCTTGGGTTGTGGAGGCAGCCCCTGGATTGGCACAGTTGGCAGGAGAGAGTGTGGCTGTTTATAGACATTTTCTTGCTATTCTTGCTTTGTAGAACAAGTGGAAGATTTAATTTGATGATATAATCATCACTTATAAACTAGTTTAGAGCAAACAGAAAGGATTTTTTTAAAAAGGCAGAACTTAAAACATAGAAACATAGAAGATTGATGGCAGAAAAAGACCTCATGGTCCATCTAGTCTGCCCTTATACTATTTCCTGTATTTTATCTTAGGATGGATATATATTTATCCCAGGCATGTTTAAATTCAGTTCCTGTGGATTTACCAACCACGCCTGCTGGAAGTTTGTTCCAAGCATCTACTACTCTTTCAGTAAAATAATATTTTCTCACGCTGCTTCTGATCTTTCCCCCAACTAACCTCATATTGTGCCCTCTTGTTCTTGTGTTCACTTTCCTATTAAAAATATTTCCCTCTTGAACCTTATTTAACCCTTTAACATATTTAAATGTTTTGATCATGCCCCCCCTTTCCCTTCTGTCCTCCGGACTATACAAGATGGAATTCATGAAGTCTTTCCTGATAGGTTTTGTGCTTAAGATCTTCCACCATTCTTGTAGCCTGTCTTTGGACCCGTTCAATTTGATCCATATCTTTTTGTAGGTGAGGTCTCCAGAACTGAACACAGTACTGTATTCCAAATGGGGTCTCACCAGCGCTCTATACAGCGGGATCACAATCTCCCTCTTCCTGCTTGTTATACCTCTAGCTATGCAGCCAAGCATTCTAGTTACTTTCCCTACCGCCTGACCACACTGTTCACCCATTTTTAGACTGTCAGAAATCACTGGAAAAAGTGGGAGTTGCTCCAACAGAGCCATTCAAGGATTACTTACAACCTTGGCTTTATCAAAGTATTGGAAGTCATTGACATTAAAAAAAACACCTTAATTATGGAAGAAAAAAATGACGAAAATCTCTGGCCATCTTAGCCAGGAGTGAGGAAAGTGCATCACCGAAAGGTGATCAGGGCAGAAATCAATTTTCTCTCGCTCTATCCAAAGTGCTTGAGTTGAATATTTATTAAAAAAACATAATGAGGCTGAGTTGTAGGTCTCACTTAATGGCTTTCAGGTGGATTTGGATCTCAGGTCTAAACAGTGCCTGAAGAAGCTGATAGTCCAAAAAGTAAAATCTTGAAGATAACTTGTAATGAAGTACGAGATGAATCATTTAAAAAATTGTGTAATTAAAAACAATACTAATGAAATACATTTTATGCCAAAAAACCTCCCCCCCCACCCTCCTCGCCTTTTATTTATTTTATTTATTTATTATTTGGATTTGTATGCCGCCCCTCTCCGAAAACTCGGGGCGGCAAGAGTCTTAAGTCTCATTTATTTATTTTATTTTATAAAATATGAAGGTTATAGAGGATATACTCATAGTAAAATATATCAAAGAAAGAAGAGAAGATATAGGAATAAAATACAGTATATCAATGAAAGAATAGAAGAAAAGATATATAAGATATAGGAGAGACAATAGGACAGGGGACGGAAGGCACTCTAGTACACTTATGCACGCCCCTTACTGACCTCTTAGGAATATGGAGAGGTCAACCGTGGATAGTCTAAGGGTAAATTGTTGACACTACGGACTCCAGTAAGGAGTTCCATGCTTCGACAATTCGATTACTAAAGTTGTATTTTTTACAGTCAAGTTTGGAGCAGTTAATATCAATTAATATTGAATCTGTTGTGCGCTCTTGTGTTGTTGTGGTTGAAGTTGAAGTAGTCGTTGACAGGCAGCATAGGATCTTGTGGGCAATACTTAGCTTAGACCTTACCCCCCCTCCCCCCGTCGATGAATATTATGTATGGTTGTTGTCTGAGTGGGTATGTTTGGTTTTCAATATAATTTAATATAATTTAATATAATAAACTAAGTAGTCTTAATTAATTGGATTTAGGCTACTGTATTATATTGTGTTGTAAGCCGCCCCAGTAAAAGGTTAAAAGAAAAAAAAGAGCAGTGATGGGAAATCTATTTGGTTTTATAAGTAACAAGTAAAAACTTGCCTTAGAGGAATATGAACTAAAATTGCAACTAATTGGACCTGATGTAAATTGTTGGTGAAACTGCGAGTATCTAGCTATGTTATTTTATTCCTTGGAGCTGAGCATCTTCTTTGTGTACAAAGGCAACGACTCACCTTATGCAAAGTAATATAATTGTACAGGAATCACAATGTCTTGATAGAAGATGAAAATTGTGACTTTTTTCGTTTCCGTCCAGAGAATCTAATTATATGCTACTGTCTGGTCTCCAAGACCGAAATGAGCAATTAGCTGGGCACTCACAGATCTCTTTGGAAACAGATTTGTTGCTCTTTAAATGCTTCTTGGAGCAATATACTTACAGGATATGTGCTTGGTGTATAAGAAGAAAAAAGAAAGATAAACTCTCCTTACCATCGGAACATTTCTTTATTTAAATGTCAAAATATTTCATTAAAATAGAATAGAAAGAATAGAATAGAATTTTATTGGCGAAGTGTGATTGGACACACAAGGAATTTGTCTTTGGTGCAGATGCTCTCAGTGTACATAAAAGAAAAAGATACATTTGTCAAGAATCATGTGGTACAATACTGAAAGATTGTCATTTCCATTTGCTAGCAAATAGGTGGCCTGATTGTGTTGACTCTCTCTCTCTCTCTCTCTCTCACTCTCTCTCTTTCTCCCCCCCTCTCTCTGTGTACGTGTGTATGTGTGTGTGTATATATATAGATATATATGTCACATGTTTTTTTGCTGAATTTGAAAATTAAGGGAGACTAGGATAGTTCTATATACACACTCATTGCTCAAAAAAAATAAAGGCAACACTCAAATAACACATTCTAGATCTGACTGAATGAAATATTCTCATTGAAGACTTTTTTTGCACCTTCAGGTGCTTTGGAGAATAGATTGACCTCCCTTTTCTTTGTGGCAGCCCCTGAGATAGATAGATAGATAGATAGATAGATAGATAGATAGATAGATAGATAGATAGATAGATAGATAGATTTATTTATTTATTTATTCATTCATTCATTCACTCACTCACTCACTCACTCACTCACTCACTCACTCACTCATTCATTCATTTAATTTATTTATTCATTTGATTTTTATGCCACCCTTCTCCTTAGACTCAGGGCGGCTTACAACATGTTAGCAATAGCATAGAGATATTGGAAGACTTCTATCATGTCCCCCGTTAGTCCTTCTCTTCATCAAACTCAGAAGACATTGCAATAACATAAAGACAAAACAAAAACTGTAGTAGTGTCCACAACAGCCCTAACCTCACCGCCTTCATCCTATGTGAATGTGAATAATTTATATAGAGGGATTGTGTTCCCTAGTGGAGGCAAGGCAGCTTCACAACTGTCACTGCTTCTTCCCCTTGGAAGCTGACATCATCTGTGGCAGCCACTTTGATCTGCAATTAAAGGAAATGATAGAGCAGCTGTGGCTTTTGCAAAGATAATCAAGGAGGCAGTGCTTTCCCAGAGGAGGAGGAGGGGAGGGAGAGATAATGCCTTTTTTTTTGTGCTGAAATGTTTCAAGAGTTGCTAAGATGGGAGAAGGTGATGCTGGATTGCCTGTAGGGCCATCCGGCCAATCCTCATTTTGCCCTTGTTATTGTTGCTCATTATTGTACTGGGCGAGTACAAGTGAGTGCCTTCTGTCCCCTGTCCTATTGCTCTCTTATATCTCCTATTCCTTTCTTCTATTCCTATATCTCTTCTTCTATTCTTTCATTGATATGTTGTATTACTATATCTTCTTTTCTATTCTTTCATAGATATATTTTACTATGAGTATCTCCTCTATAACCTTCATCATGTATTTTACTACAAGAAAACATGTGACACATACAGATAGAATTGTCGGCTATCAATAAAATTAACTGCCTTGGAAATGGCCCTGGGTTGGGCCGAGAGGCAAAAATAGGAGCTGTGATGTTCCTTCAATACACCAGGGTGATTCGACACAACAATATGTAATCCTTCACTGGTGCAGAGCTGAAGGGATTGGATACTGTAGCCTAGAGGTTAATTCTCTGCCTTACAAGGCAAAGGTTGCAGGGTCAAGTCCCAGTGAGGGTATGGCTAGCTGATGAGGACAAAATAAGGCCAAAATAGATCTATCCTAGTCTCCCTTAATTTTCAAATTGACTGTATGTTTCCATCAGATGTGTCCAGTTTTGAGACCTACAAAAAGATATTGGCAAAATTGAACGGGTCCAAAGACGAGCTACAAAAATGGTGGAATAAAACGTATCAGGAAAGACTTCATGAACTCCATCTGTAGAGTCTGGAGGACATAAGGGAAAGGGGGGACATGATCAAAACATTTAAATATGTTTAAGGGTTAAATAAGGTTCAGGAGGGAAGTGTTTTTAATAGGAAAGTGAACACAAGAACAAGGGGACACAATCTGAGGTTAGTTGGGGGAAAGATCAGAAGCAACGTGAGAAGATATTATTTGACTGAAAGAGTAGTAGATGCTTGGAACAAACTTCCAGCAGACGTGGTCGGTAAATCCACAGGAGCTGAATTTAAACATGCCTGGGATAAACATAGATCCATCCTAAGATAAAATACAGAAAATATTATAAGGGCAGACTAGATGGACCATGAGGTCTTTTTCTGCCATCAGTCTTCTATGTTTCTATGTTTCTAATACAGGTGATCCTTGACTTAACCAAAATTGAGCCCACAATTTCCGTTAAGCGAGACCTTCGATAGGTAAATTTCGCCCCATTTTACAACTTTTCTTTCCACAGTTGTTAAGCGAATCACTGGACATGTTATATCTATAAAACGGTTGTTAAGCGAATCTGGATCCCACCAGATCGACTTTGCTTGTCAGTGTGCTGCCTGACTGGGCTCAGGCAATTAGTAACAGTCCAAGGAAAAGAAATCAAAGACACATGTGCTCTTCTAATCAGCAAACTTGTATTAAACAAACAAAAAAGGGTTAACCAAAACAGTCCTTAGTGTCAGGAATAAATGATAGTGCAAGGCGTAATTCAGCCAAATACAAAACATAGGAAAAAGCAAACAAAGACAACCTGCATGGAGCAGAAACATTTCAGGAGTCCTTTGAATCTTTAGAGCAATCAGCAAGTCCCAGAGGTTTCACCTCCCACGTGCCTGAAAAGGCTGGGTTCAAATCCAAAGGCACAGAACAGAAACTTCAGAGCAGGAACCACAAAGTAAGACAGATAAACAGCCACAGTTTGCCTTGTGCCTCTGTTCCCTTTTATACCTTTAGCCCTCATTAAGGGAACCACACCCAGCCCTCAGTATAAGAACCACACCCAGCCCAGGTGCTGCTCTGATCAATGATAATAGTCCTTTAATTGAGCCCTCCTTTGCATAGCTCTTCGGCTATGCATGTCTATGAATTGGTCTGCAGAGGAATCCAAGGAAGATAGACTATCTGAGTGACTGCATGCCAAATCCCCTGGGCTGTCTGCTGGGTCCTGCGTGCTGTCTGCCAACTCCTCTGAACCAGTGGCCTCATCCTCCTGGCTGTCTGCCACGTCTTCCTGACTGTCAGCCAGGCTTTCGCACTCACTTTGTGCCACATCTCTCCCATCTGTGGGAGCAACGGCTGGCCCAAGCCCAAACACAACAGTCAGAAGGTCACAAAAGGGGATCTCATGATCTCAGCACACTGCAACCGTCGTAAGAAGGAATCACTTACCAAGCATCTGTATTTTTGATCACGGGACCATAGGGATCTGTAATGGTTTTAAATGTCGAAAAACAGTCATAGGTCATTTTTTTTGGGGGGGGGGGTGATGTTGTAACTTCAAACCGCCACTAAAGGAACAGTTGTAAGTTGAGGACTACCTGTAGTAAAAAGCCTGCATTGTGTTACTGCCATGTTCCTTCTCTTGACATCCATAATTAATCAGACTGAAATGTAGACTGGGTTTTGGAGGGGGTTGTGAGAAAGCTCCTAGCTATTAGGGTTAATGTGTAATTTATTGCTCTCCCAGTGAGGGTTTGGTTGGTGGGGCAAGTTATGCTATGAATCTTAAAAAGCCTTCAGCCAAAGCTGCTGTCAATTAGGTAATTTTTTTTTTTACGTGTAAAAAAAAATTGCATCATCTCAGAGCCAGCAGAGTAGCTGGAATTACTTTTCTGTAAGGACAACTCAGCTGCAGCTGCTTCAATTCAAAAGTTAATAACTGGTTCCCTTCATTTTCTAATTGTTACTTGATTGTTTTTAAAAAAAACTTAATTCTTTGGTATTGAACTTTTATATTAGATTCAACTTGACTTTTTAAGAGTTATTTGCACTAAGACAAATTATTTGTGTGTCCAATCACTATTCTATTCTATTCTATTCTATTCTATTCTACACAATCTGAAGTTAGTGGGGGGAAAGATCAAAAGCAACATGAGAAAATATTATTTGACTGAAAGAGTGGAATACTGTGTTCAGTTCTGGAGACCTCACCTACAAAAAGATATTGACAAAACTGAACGGGTCCAAAGACGGGCTACAAGAATGGTGGAAGGTCTTAAGCATAAAACGTATCAGGAAAGACTTCATGAACTCAATCTGTAGAGCCTGGAGGACAGAAGGAAAAGGGGGGACATGATCGAAACATTTAAAAAGGTTAAAGGGTTAAATAAGGTCCAGGAGTGAAGTGTTTTTAATAGGAAAGTGAACCCAAGAACAAGGGGACACAATCTGAAGTTAGTTGGGGGAAAGATCAAAAGCACATGAGAAAATATTATTTTACTGAAAGAGTAGTAGATCCTTGGAACAAACTTCCAGCAGACGTGGTTGGTAAATCCACAGTCACTGAATTTAAACATGCCTGGGATAAACATAGATCCATCCTAAGATAAAATACAGGAAATAGTATAAGGGCAGACTAGATGGACCATGGGGTCTTTTTCTGCCGCCAGTCTTCTATGTTTCTATTCTATTCTATTCTATTCTATTTTATTCTCTGTTCTGTTCTATTCCATTCCATTCCATTCATTATTCTATTCTATTCTATTCCATTCCATTCCATTCACTATTCTATTCTATTCTATTCCATACCATTCCATTCACTATCCCATCCCATCCCTATCCCTATCCCTATTATTTCCTTTCCATTCCATTCCATTCTATCCTATTCTAAAAAGAAGTCTAAAATGGGTGCTACACAGCTTAGCATTGTGGGCATTTCTTTCAATGCAGCTTTTCAGGGTTTATTTTTAAAGGCCAATAATCAGCCATAAGGAATAACTATGTCTATAATATCTAAAACCAATACAAATATTAAGTTACAATTTTTATGTAGAACTAAGTCTGTTGAATCAAAGTCTTTCAGAGCTGGTACATAAAAGAAGGCAAATATTTTCTGATATTCAAGAAGGCAGGACTAAGACTAATGGTTTTAATTTGCAGAAGAATTGTTTTTGATTGAACAATGAATGCTAACAGCAAATTGAATAGAAGAAAGTCATCCAAGCATGAATTGATAATGTTCTTATGCAGCAAGGAGGCTTCAGATACGGTGCTAAAGGAAGTTAGATGGTGGAGGCATTGTAGACTTTGCTGCAATAGTTCTTCTACCAGAGCTCATAGGAAAAATGAGATTAGAAGCTACTCATTTGTGGGTGGCCTCGTCCTCCTCCTCACTACTTTTTGTAGCTCCATGAAGTTGAGTGCTAGTGGCTTGAAAACTTGGCAGCACTCCCTTGGTGTCAGCGCTAGTGAGCTGAGTTGTTGTTTACCTTAGCTGGGGTGCGCCAATCTGCACAAATTAGCTGCTCTTAAAAAAAGAAGAAGGGAACATAGGACAGGGAACAGTGGGGATGGGGTGGGGGCGGTGTCAACCAGAGGTGGTATTCGGGTCATTCTTTGTCAAGTGGACCAGGTGTCCACTTGACTGATTTTTGCAGCCGTATTTGAAAAGCAACCATCACAAAAACAACATACAGTGGTACCTCTACCTAAGAACGCCTCTACTTACGAACATTTCTAGATAAGAACTGGGTATTCGAGATTTTTTTTGCCTCTTCCCAAGAACCACTTTCCACTTACAAATCTGAGCTTCCGAAACTGTAACTGGAAAAGGCAGGGAGAAGCCTCCTTGGGGCCTCTTTAGGAATCTCCCGGGAGGAAACAGGGCCGGAAAAGGTGGGGAGAAGCCTCCGTAGGGCCTCTAGGAATCTCCTGGGAGGAAACAGGGCTGGAAAAGGTGGGGAGAAGCCTCCGTGGGGCCTCTAGGAATCTCCTGGGTGGAAACAGGGCTGGAAAATGTGGGATGAAGCCTCCGTGGGGCCTCCCTAAGAATCTCCTGGGAGGAAACAGGGCCTCCACCCTCCCTGTGGTTTCCCCAATCACACACATTATTTGCTTTTACATTGATTCCTATGGAAAAAATGGCTTCTTCTTACAAACTTTTCTACTTAAGAACCTGGTCACGGAACAAATTAAGTTCGTAAGTAGAGGTACCACTGTATATAATAGAAAAAAACATACTCTTTCTAATGAAATATAAAATGAAGATGATTGAAGGTGAGGAAACAGAGAGCTCTGTTTCATCACCTTCAATCATCTTCATAAGAAAGAGCACATGTTTTTTTCTATCGCTCTCTATTTTCTCACCTTCAATCATCTTCATTTTATATTTCATTAGAAAGAGCACACTCCCCCCCCCCAATCATATATGTTGGTTTTGTGATGGTTTCTTTTCAAATAAGGGTTCAATTTCTCCTGGTCCACTTGACAAAGAATGGCCCATTTGCCAGTTCTCTGAACAGCTGAAAATGGCCACTACCAGTTCACTCGAACTGGCCTCAACTGGCTGAATACCATTTCTGATGTCTGATGTCTATTTATGTATGTATGTATGTATGTATGTATGTATTCATTTATTGCATTTATATGCCGTTCACTCCAAATGGACTCTGAGTGGCTAACAACAGTATAAATACAACATAAGTAAAAAACCCAATAAAAACATCACTAAAATCACATGTACAGTGATACCTCGTCTTACAAACGCCTCATCATACAAACTTTTTGAGATACAAACCTGGGGTTTAAGATTTTTTTTTGCCTCTTCTTACAAACTATTTTCACCTTACAAACCCACTGCTGCCGCTGGGAGGCTGCGCCTCCGGACTCCCGTTGCCAGCGAAGCACCCGTTTTTGCACTGCTGGGATTCCCCTGAGGCTCCCCTCCGTGGGAAACCCCACCTCCGGACTTCCGTGTTTTTGTGATGCTGCAGGGAATCCCAGTAGGGGAGTCCCAGCAGCGCAAAATCGGGTGCTTTGCTGGCAATGGAAGTCCGGAGGTGGGGTTTCCCAGCGAGTGAAATCACAGCATCGCAAAAACACAGAAGTCCAGAGGTGGGGTTTCCCATGGAGGGGAGCCTCATGGGAATCCCAGCAGTGCAAAAACGGGCGCTTCGGCTGGCAAAAGGGGTGAATTTTGGGCTTGCACGCATTAATCGCTTTTCCATTGATTCCTATGGGAAACATTGTTTCGTCTTACAAACTTTTCACCTTAAGAACCTTGTCCCGGAACCAATTAAGTTTGTAAGACAAGGTATCACTGTATTATAAAACCATACTTGCAACAGTCTATGCTAGATTTCCATGCCCCCCCCTTCCTGAATGTAGTGACCACTTTCATTATTTTCCACCCGTGAAGCTTCTCAGAAATGACTTGGCAGTTGCACCAACATCCAAAAGTTCTTGTTCATAATGAATAATATGAAAATGTATAGTTGGGAGATACAAAGCCTTCCTTTGAACTGTCTGCTGCATCGTCTTACGTTTTTTTCTCTCCTCCCTCTGTCGCTATGAGATGATTTAGTCCTCCCCTGTCAACTTCTGTTTTATTACACTCCTGAGGGCGGTTTTCCTGCCACTGAATAATGGCAAAAGTATTCTTCCCCGCTTATTGTTGCCTTCGGTGTTTCAAAATCTGCCCTTTCAAAACTTCTTCTTTTAACCTGCAGTTTGGTCCTCAGCCCAGTTCCGATCAGCCTTAAAAACTCACATCAATATTTTTCCTTCTCTTTCTATAATTGGCATTGAGGCTTCTTTATGGCTACTAACGGGCATCACTCTAGCCTCAAAATACTGTGTGACGTAATTCTGTTTCATATTCAGGCAATTTTTTTTTAAAAAAAATTGAGCCCATCAGGATATCTAACGATTTGCTTTTATTTATGTTGTGGTCAGCTCTGGCCCAGCTCCTGCACCAAGGAATGTGGATGTGCATTGGGCTTGCATTGGCTGCCGATCAATTTCCCATCACAATTCAAAGTGTTAGTCATGACCTTTAAAGCCCTACATGGCATTGGACCAGATTACCTCTGGAACCTCCTGCTACCGCACGAATCCCAGCGACTGATAAGATCCCACAGAGTTGGCCTTCTCCGGGTCCCGTTGACTAAAGAATGTTGTTTGGCGTGCCCCAGGGGAAGAGGCTTCTCTGTGGTGGCCCCGGCCCTCTGGAACCAACTCCCCCCCGGAGATGAGAACTGCCCCCACCCTTCCTGTCTTTCGTAAACTACTCAAGACTCACTTATACCGCCAGGCATGGGGGAGTTGAGACACCTTTCCCCCAGGCTTTTTTATACTTTGTTTTATGTTTGGTATGAATGTGCTGTTTGGTTTTTTTAAATAATGATAGGGTTTTATATGTTTTTAATATTAGATTTGTTCCACTGCTATATTGTTTTTATTGCTGTTGTGAGCCGCCCCGAGTCTTCAGAGAGGGGCGGCATACAAATCTAATAAATAAAATGAATGAATAAATAAATAAATGTGGGGAAAACATCCTTGGGAAAGGCCGTTTAGCTTGCCGGAGGGTTCAGGGAAGCTTCCCTGAAACCCTGGAGTGCAAGAAAACACCCAATGGGTGTTGTGGTTAGCTCTGGCCCAAGGAATGTGCAGGTGGATGTGGGGGAGACATCCAAATGCCACAGGCCTGTTTTGCTCCCGATGGAATCTGCCGACAAAGCCTCCTCTGACCAAGGAAGCGTGAGTGACAGGCAAGAGGGGAGTTTGGCAGACAGCCCAGGAGGAGATCAATCATCTGTATCATCCCTGGATTCTGAACAAGAATTAATGACACATCCACGCATGTGTAGAGTGATGCATAGGAGACAACAACTGAAAGATTATTATAAGAGAAAATGAGGCCACCTGTGGTTGGGTGGAGCTGCTGTAATTAGCGCTACAGATAAAAGTGCAGCCTGGTGTTTTAGCCTCATGGCAGTTTATCTGATTCATTGTTTCGTCAAGATCGTGGTTTTTGTGCTGTTCAAGATTGTGTGTGAACTCTCTGGACTTTAGAATTGGACTTGATTTTCCCGTTATTGGGTGAGCGATTGGATTGCATTTAACCTGTGCCTTGTGTGTACCAGAAAATCCCTTTGACATTTAAAAAGGGAGCTGTTTCTGTTTTTCTGTTGATAAAAACTTTTGGGTTTTCCTTTTATCGTGTGGTGTGTGTCTTCCTGGACTAATTACCCTGTAATTACGGGCAGTTGAAACACGGCGGCAGAACATATTTATATTTATAATTCTTTTTATGATACAATGGTCATCGGTTGCATGTACGACACCCCCCCCCCCCCGTTGGGCTGTTTTTCACCTTCAGGCTTCTGAAAAATGGCCCAACAGGCAAACCGTACATTTTTCCCCAATGTACAATATATTCACTTATTCCTGAATTAGCTACTGAGTATGATGTCCATTGTAAATGTAGCTCTTTTAAATCAATCCAGCATCTAATTTAAAATTCAGATACAAACACGACTCTAGGCACGATTTATAATACTCATTATCTTTTTGTTCTAGAGAGCATGACTTCTGTAACTTCACCCATCATTTTAAAATGGGATCCCAAAAGTTTGGAAATCAGGACTCTAACTGTGGAGAGGTTATTGGAACCACTAGTTACACAGGTAAGTGGCTAATGTCGATGCATTATTCTTTGTTTGCTGATGTTATGTAATGTTGATATTATTTATTCATGTTTATATCATTATGAGCTGAGTGGTACTGCAGGCCACTAAAAAGCTGACTGCTAGATCGGCAGATCACCGGTTCAAATCTCACCAGAGGCTCAAGGTTGTCTCAGCCTTCCATCCTTCCGAGGTGGGTCAAATGAGGACCCGGATTGTGGGGGCAATAGGCTGGCTCTGTTAAAAAAGTGCTATTGCTAACATGTTGTAAGCCGCCCTGAGTCTACGGACAAACAAACAAACAAACAAACAAACATTGCAGTTGTATTTTCCAGCTTATAGCAAGAATGGTGATTTTAATTGCTCTGTGTCTAGTGTGTATTTTTCAAATTTCATTCAACATTTTGGTTTTCTGAAAAGTATTAATCTATGTTTTAGATCAAATAAAAACACGTTGGAAATTATTGTGTGGGTGGGTGGATATGACTTGTCAACTTTTGATTTGATTTGATTGGATTGGATTGGATTTGTATGCCGCCCCTCTCCGTAGACTCGGGGCGGCTAACAACAGTAGTAAAACAGCATATGACAATCCAATATTAAAACAGTTAAAAACCCTTGTTGTAAAACCAAACATACATACAGACATACCATGCATAAAATTGTAAAGGCCTAGGGGGAAGGAGTATCTCAGTTCCCCCATGCCTGGTGGCAGAGGTGGGTTTTAAGAAGCTTGCGAAAGGCAAGGAGGGTGGGAGCAATTCTAATCTCTTGGGGAGTTGGTTCCAGAGGGCCGTGGCTGCCACAAAGAAGGCTCTTCCCCTGGGTCCCGCCAAGCGACATTGTTTAGTTGACGGGACCCGGAGAAGACCCACTCTGTGGGACCAGTTGTAACCATACTATTCATATGCAGATACAGGGATGGTAATTCAGGAGTAAGTAAGATTGATTGATCTTGGCTATTTGCTGTTTTTCATAACTGTGCCATCATGCTTCGCTCCCTTTCTAACATTCTTAGTGCACATATTCCTGCTTTTATTTAACACACACACACCATTTTATCGTAGCTGCCCTTAACAATAGAAATATCCGAATTTACTTCTCTTTAAAAACCCAGGAAGGAAATAAAAAAATAAAAAAATAAATATAGATAGCCATAGCACTTTAAATACAAATGAAAGCGAAGAACAATATTTACAATCTGGATGATAGCATTTGGAAAGGAGGCAGCATAGTATGAATGATATATACCAGAATAAATTGGATAAATAATTAGAAAAATTTGATTAATTTGACTAAGAATTTGGCATTTGATTTTGTATTGTATTATATTTTAATTTGAGGTATGCAAATTGGAATCTCTGTTAGATGTGAAAAACAATAAAAAAAAGATTGATTGATTTCTTTGAAAATAAAATTCTAGGATTTTTTTTAAACAGACCTCTCCCGATTCCCAAGAGGCCAGTAAGGGGCGTGCATAAGTGCACCAGCGTGCCTTCCGTCCCCTGTCCTAATGTCTCTCTTATGTTTCTTCTAACTCCATGTATATACAGTGATCCCCCGTTTATTGCGTCCCGAACCATTGCGAACAGGGTACTTCGCTATTTTTCAACCCGGAAGTCAAAAATACCATCTACGCATGCGTGCCGGGCACGCATGCGTAGATGGCAGCGGCTTCCCTGGGTCTTCCCCCTCTTGCTGGCGTCAGCGAGGAGTTTCCCCACCGCCCACGCAAACTCCTCGCTGCCGCCCGCCCTTCGCCCGCCCACGCCGTTCATTCTCGCCGCTTTTGAGCTGAGTCCGGGAGCGAATTCGCTCCCGGACTCAGCTCAAAAGCGCCGATAGCAAGCGGCAAGGAACGGCTTGTCTCGGCGCTTTCGAGCTGTCAGCCCGAAAGCGCCGAGACAAGCCGTTCCTTGCCGCTTGGTATCGCCGGTTTTGAGCTGAGTCCGGAAGCGAATTCGCTTCCGGACTCAGCTCAAAACCGCCGATAGCAAGCGGCAAGGAACGGCTTGTCTCGGCGCTTTCGAGCTGAGTCCGGTCAGCTCGAAAGCGCCGAGACAAGCCGTTCCTTGCCGCTTGCTATCGGCGCTTTTGAGCTGAGTCCGGAAGCGAATTCGCTTCCGGACTCAGCTCAAAAGCGCCGAGAGCCAGCGCCCCCCGGACCCCCAACCCGGGTTTGGGGGGCTGCTAGGAAGCCCTCCATGCCGGCGGCAAACAGCCGCCCCGCCCCCAATCTTCGGCTCCTCGCTAGCGCTGTGGGAGTAAAAACACCGTCTGCACATGCGCAGACGGTGTTTTTACTTCCGCATCGCTACTTCGCGAAAACCCGCTCGTTGCGGGGGCTCCTGGAACGGAACCCTCGCAACGAGCGGGGGATCACTGTAAACTCTATTATTACCAATGATTATTTCTTCCACATTATTCCTAATGCATTATCTTCTATTCTTTCATTGATGTATTTTACTATCATTATATCCTCTGAAACCTACATTATGTATTGACAAATAAATAAGTAAAATAAAATAAATAAAATAAAAATAAATAATACCAGAGACTTGGATAAAGAACCCGTGATTTCACAACTCTCGGCCCTGGGACAGAACTCTCAGAGCCTCAGTTCCCTTATTTATTATTTTATTTATTTTATTTATTAGATTTGTATGCCGCCCCTCTCCGAAGACTTGGGGCGGCTAACAACAATATAGAAAGACAATGTAAACAAATCTAATATTAAAAGACAATCTAAAAAACCCCAATTTAAAGAACCACTCATACATACAGGCATACCCTGTATAAATTCTATAAGCCTAGGGGGAAGGGGAATTTCAATTCCCCCATGCCTGACGACAGAGGTGGGTTTTAAGGAGCTTGCAAAAGGCAAGGAGGGGGGGGGCAACCCTGATATCTGGGGGGAGCTGGTTCCAGAGGGTCAGGGCCGCCACAGAGAAGGCTCTTCTCCTGGGTCCCGCCAAACGACATTGCTTAGTTGACAGGACCTGGAGAAGGCCAACTCTTTGGGACCTAACCGGTCGCTGGGATTCTTGCGGCAGAAGGCAGTCCTGGAGATATTCTGGTCTGTTGCCATGAAGGGCTTTATAGGTCATAACCAACACTTTGAATTGTGACCGGAAATTGATCGGCAACCAATGCAGACTGCGGAGTGTTGATGTGACATGGGGTGCACCAGGCGAACCTGGGAAAACGCCCCCCTCGCCACAGCTGAAAGGTGTTTCTCTAATGTGAGCTGTGGATCGAGGAGGACGCCCAAGTTGCGGACCCTCTCTGAAGGGGTCAATAATTCCCCCCCAGGGTTATGGACGGACAGATGGAATTGTCCTTAGGAGGCAGAATCCACAGCCACTCTGTCTTATCCGGATTGAGTTTGAGTTTCCCTTCCCACCACCATCACATACCAAATTAAAAAAATATATGAAAAAAAATATAAGTGTAATGGAACTCTTGCTTAGCACAAAGACGAAAGGAAGAAAAGAAATAAAAGCACTTACGTTTATGGAGGATACGTGGTAATGCATTAAGTGCTTCCAAATAATATATTTAATCGAATGGCAGTTTCATTTCTTTAAAATGACTGGAGCCGTTCAATTTGCCACAAAGGATGTGAATGAGAATTCCATGTTGAAACAGAGGAAATATTAGTACCAACTTCAGTTATTTAATCCCAGTTAATTTTTAATCATAATTGCAAATGTTGACTCACCGACATTGCTTCTCAGTAGTCACTAAATTAGATTTATAATCTTATAAAGGAAAGCATAAAAAATAGATGAAGTTATCAGGAAAGACTTAATGAACTCAATCTGTATAGTCTGGAGGACAGAAGGAAAAGGGGGGACATGATCGAAACATTTAAATATGTTAAAGGGTTAAATAAGGTCCAGGAGGGAAGTGTTTTTAATAGGAAAGTGAACCCAAGAACAAGGGGGCACAATCTGAGGTTAGTTGGGGGAAAGATCAAAAGCAATGTGAGAAAATATTATTTTACTGAAAGAGTAGTAGATCCTTGGAACAAACTTCTAGCAGACGTGGTTGGTAAATCCACAGTAACTGAATTTATACATGCCTGGGATAAACATAGATCCACCCTAAGATAAAATACAGAAAATAGTATAAGGGCAGACCAGATGGACCATGAGGTCTTTTTCTGCCGTCAGACTTCTATGTTTCTATGTTGGATATGAATTGTAGGCAACCCAATACTAACTTTTCCCTAACAGTTCTCCGCCCAAGTTTCCTTCTGTCCTCCAAGACTACACAGATTGAGTTCATGAAGTCTTTCCTGATACGTTCTATGCTTAAGACCTTCCACCATTCTTGTAGCCCGTCTTTGGACCCGTTCAATTTTGTCAATATCTTTTTGTAGCTGAGGTCTCCAGAACTGGCTCTGTCAATAAATTGGAACTTGGAAGGAGGCCAAAGTTTGGGCTCTTATTTATTTCTTGGATGTTAAATGGGACGCTGAAATCCAGTTTGACTTTAATGGTGCTCTTATCTATACTGTTATATACCTGTTGGATTGAATATAATGTTGGAAACGACCACAGTTGTAAGAAAGAAACAT
This sequence comes from Erythrolamprus reginae, assembly GCF_031021105.1. NCBI lineage: Eukaryota > Metazoa > Chordata > Lepidosauria > Squamata > Dipsadidae > Erythrolamprus > Erythrolamprus reginae. Next base: position 4,596,180 of record NC_091956.1, read on the forward strand.
AATTTGGAAGTTGTGAGAATACCGTGGAGAAACAGATGGATCAGCAGATGGATGGAGAAAAAAGGACTTTGGTTTCTGGGCAGGTTGCAAAAGAAACACCAGGGCTTCCATATGTTGATCATCAGTGTCCATTTTACAATTTATGCATACAGTTTTTCATCTCCTATTGAGCTTAAAGGACCCCTGGAATGGCTTGTAAAGAATAAAGATAAATCGAGCTGTTTTTTGGAGGGTCCATGGACGAAAACGAGAATTTCTTCCAAGTCCATCTTTGTCCCTTGGAGACATTGAGAAGACCTCCATGCATATTTTTTTTTGGTAACAATATGGGAGTAATATGTGAGGTTCCTTTTTCAGGCCGTCAGTCAGACTAAATCTCTGCAATTTCCCCGCTGTTTTTCCATCTGAACAGCCTGAAATTTCTTGACTCGTTAAGTTTAGGCAAGGTTGCCTAGGGACACCCATTAAGTTAGAAACATAGAAACATAGAAGACTGACGGCAGAAAAAGACCTCATGGTCCATCTAGTCTGCCCTTATACTAAAATAATATTTTCTCACGTTGCTTTTGATCTTTCCCCCAACTAACTTCAGATTGTGTCCCCTTGTCCTTGTGTTCACTTTCCTATTAAAAACACTTCCCTCCTGGACCTTATTTAACCCTTTAACATATTTAAATGTTTCGATCATGTCCCCCCTTTCCCTTCTGTCCTCCAGACTCTACAGATTGAGTTCATTAAGTCTTTCCTGATACGTTTTATGCTTAAGACCTTCCACCAATTTTGTCCATATCTTTTTGTAGGTGAGGTCTCCAGAACTGAACACAGTATTCCAAATGTGGTCTCACCAGCGCTCTATATAGCGGGATCATAATCTCCCTCTTCCTGCTTGTTATACCTCTAGCTATGCAGCCAAGCATCCTACTTGCTTTTCCTACCGCCTGACTGCACTGTTCACCCATTTTGAGACTGTCAGAAATCAGAAATCACTACCCCTGGGTAGTGGGAGTAATATGTGAGGTTCCTTTTTCAGGCCATCGGTCAGACTAAAGCTCAGCAATTTCCCGCTGGTTTTCCATCTGAACAGCCTGAAATTTCTTGACTCGTTAAGTTTAGGCAAGGTTGCCTAGGGACTGCCATTTAGTTGGCGCATCCTAAAAGAACATGGAAGGGTAGAGGAAAATGAAGAAATCTAGGCAAAGTTCCTAGTTTATATTGTTATAATCGGTTTTGAGAAACTGATACAGGACTTCTGACTTTTAAGAAGATGTTGGATAACCATCTGTCTAAAGTAGGGGTCCCCAAACCTTTTACACAGGGGGCCAGTTCACTGTCCCTCAGACTGTTGGAGGGCCGGAATATAAAAAAAAACTATGAACAAATTCCTATGCACACTACACATACCTTGTCTTAAAGTAAAAAACAAAATGGGAATGTGCTATTTCGAGGGGGGAGAAGGTCTGAAAGTCATACATGAAATTCATAATGGTTAATAAGTTAGAAATACAATTGGTGTTGCACTTTTTGAAGGAACATTAAGGAGGAAATTTAATTAAAGAAATGATTGTAACTGGATGACAAAATTAGGAAAAAAAACTTTTGCAACTTTTTTGATGATTGATATTAGTTACTAACAAAATACTGCATTTTATTCATGGAAAATTAGATGGTACACTGTGTTGTTTGAATGTATGTTGAGAGAAAAATTTAAAAAAATTACACCCCCCCAAACAGTCCTTCCTTCCTCTATCCCTCCATTCATTTCATTCTTCCTTCCTTCCTTCCTTGTTCCCTCCATTTCTCTTTCCTTCCTTCCTTCCCTCCTTCATTCCTCTCCACTTCTCCTTCCCTCCCTCTCTTTCCCTTTTCTTTCTTTCTTTCTCTCTCTCTTTTCCTTGTGCTCTTGTCACTCATCGGCGGGTCGGATAAATGGCCTCAGTGGGCCGCATGTGGCCCGCGGGCCGTAGTTTGGGGACCGCTGGTCTAAAGTAGTGTAGGGTTTCCTGCCTAAGCAGTGGGTTGGACTAGAAGACCTCCAAGGTCCCTTCCAACTCTGTTGTTGTTGTTGTTGTCATCGTCATCGTCATCATCATCATCATCATCATCATCATCATCATCATCATCATCCAATTCTCCACCCGACTGGAAGTCTGGTTCTCCCACTATATGTTCTGTCGGGCTGTCTGGTAGACTCCTCCCGAAAATTCACAGGTACAAATTTCAGACACACACACGTTTGAAAATTCAAAACAATGTTCTTTATAATGAAAATTCACTTAACCTAAGCCCTCTTTTGGTATAGCAAAGAGCACTCGCCTCCAAACAAACGGGTAATTTGTACAAGTCCCTTATCAGTTCTGAGATACTTAGCTTGCAGCTGTGAGGCAATTCACAGTCCTTCTTCTTTCACAAAGTGAAACACACTTGGCTCTGGTTTAGTTTCAAAGCGGGGAAAAATCAGCACACAAAAGGTCAAAGTCAGCAAAGCAGTCACGAAACACAACGATCAGATAATCCTCCACAATGGCCAAACCCACAGGCTGCTCTTTATAGCAGCCTCACTAATGACCACAGCCCCACCCAGCCACAGGTGGCCTCATTTTCTTTGATAATAATCTCTCAGTTGTTGCTGCCTTTGCATCGCTCTCCGCATGCGTGGCTGTATCATTAACTCTTGTTCTGAATTCAAGGAGGAGCTAGATAATTGATCTCCTTCTGAGCTGTCTGCCCCACTCTCCTCCTCCCTGTCACTCATGTCTTCTTGATCAGAGGAGCCTTCATCAGCAGATTCCACCGGGGGCAAAACAGGCCTGCAGCATGTGGATGTCTCCCCCACATCCACAGTCCTTGGGGCAGGAGCTGGGCCAGAGCTAACCACAACACTATAGAGTTTCCTCTTAGCATGGTCTTCTTTTTCCTCTACCTGTCCTAACCGGAAGCCCTATCAATTGTGGAGCCGACCGGAGACAGGGAGCCGCAGTAGAGGGATGAAAGAGCCGCATATGGCTCCAGAGCTGCATTTTGCTGTAGGAGAAGGATAGGCAGAGGCTGTGGAGAGGAACCAAGAGAGGAATCAGCCTGGAATCATTATGTTTCCACAAGTGGTCAAAGTTGATCCAGCTCTAATTCAGTGTTGACCCTTTAGCTGACTTCATTCTTGTGTATAGGCGTGAGCAGTAACCAACTTAACTGGAGTTTTATCGCAAGCCTTGATTCTTTACACCTGACAAAACCCTGACAGTATGATGTGGGAACTGCTGTCAATCATTTTCACTTGGCAGCTTCATGAAATTAAGCATGTTGTTAAGATATGCAAATTTAATTTGGCTCAAGATGTCCTTCCAACTTGAGTTTGGATGTTGAACAAAATTTCCGCGCCTAATTTAGCACAGGTGAATCCATCTTAACTTCAATTCATTAACATCCATGGTGAAATAGAGATATGGTTCTGGAGATCTATTTAATTTTCATTATTCGGAAACTGGCTCATCACTTAAGGCCTTCGAGCGCAGTAAGTAGGAGGAAATTGAAAGTATGAAAAAGCAATAACTGACAAGGCAATTTGGTAATCAATACATCCCCAAAGTGGTTTAGATCAAACTTGAGCTGGTTGAATTTCCATTTCCATAATAGCTCAAGCAGTTATGGAATCACGTCACTAAAAAGTATTTTAAAATAATTCCATTTTCCTTTGCACATACTTCCACGATGGAATAAAAATAATTTTCAGCCCCTCTTTTCTTCGCATACAACATATTATTTCTATTATAACAGAATAACAGAGTTGAAAGGAACCTGGGAGGTCTTTAAGTTCAATCTGCTGCTCAGGCGGGAGATGGTATACCAGTGATTTATTTTATTTTATTTATTTGTCATACAAATATAGTATAGTATTGTAGTATGGAGGCTGTTGGGGTCTGGATGGGTGTCAACAGACTCAAACTCAACCTGGATAAGACGGAGTGGCTGTGGGTTCTGCCTCCCAAGGACAATTCCATCTGTCCGTCCATTACCCTGGGGGGGGATTATTGACCCCCTCAGAGAGGGTTTGCAACTTGGGCGTCCTCCTCGATCCACAGCTAACATTGGAACACCATCTTTCGGCTGTGGCGAGGAGGGCGTTTGCCCAGGTTCGCCTGGTGCACCAGTTGCGGCCCTATTTGGACAGGGAGTCATTGCTCACAGTCGCTCATGCCCTCATCACCTCGAGGTTCGACTACTGTAATGCTCTCTACATGGGGCTACCTTTGAAAAGTGTTCGGAAACTTCAGATCGTGCAGAATGCGGCCGCGAGAGCCATCGTGGGGCTTCCCAGATTCGCCCACGTTTCTCCAACACTCCGTGGCCTCCACTGGCTGCCGATCAGTTTCTGGTCACAATTCAAAGTGTTGGTAATGCCCTTTAAAGCCCTTCATGGCATTGGACCTCCGGAACTGCCTTCTACCGCACGAATCCCAGCGGCCGATAAGGTCCCACAGAGTTGGCCTTCTCCGGGTCCCGTTGGGGTTTGGCAGGCCCCAGGGGAAGAGCCTTCTCTGTGGCGGCCCCGGCCCTCTGGAATCAACTCCCCCCGGAGATTAGAACAGCCCCACCCTCCTTGTCTTTCGCAAGTTACTCAAGACCCACCTATATCGCCAGGCATGGGGGAACTAAGACATCTCCCCCAGGCTTTCTTATGTTTTATGTTTGGTATGTATGTGTTGTATAGTTTTTAAATTGTTGGGGTTTTTTAATTTATTTATTTTATTTATTACTTAGATTTGTATGCCGCCCCTCTCCGAAGACTCGGGGCGGCTCACAACACGTGGAAACAAATCATAAGTAATTTGACAAATTTAAAAATATTTAAAGATTTAAAACAGACCCCATATACTAACAGACATACACACAAGCATACCATATATAAATTAAACATGCCCAGGGGGAGATGTTTCAGTTCCCCCATGCCTGACGGCAAAGGTGGGTTTTAAGGAGTTTACGGAAGGCAGGAAGAGTAGGGGCAGTTCTAATCTCCGGGGGGAGTTGGTTCCAGAGGGCTGGTGCCGCCACAGAGAAGGCTCTTCCCCTGGGGCCCGCCAACTGACATTGTTTAGTTGACGGGACCTGGAGAAGGCCCACTCTGTGGGACCTAATCGGTCGCTGGGATTCGTGCGGCAGGAGGCGGTCTCGGAGATATTCTGGTCCAGTGCCATGAAGGGCTTTAAAGGTCATAACCAACACTTTGAATCTAATAATATAATTTTATTATTAGATTTGTTCCATTGTTATACTGTTTTTATTATTGTTGTGAGCCGCCCCGAGTCTTCGGAGAGGGGCGACATACAAATCTAATAAATTGAATTGAACTGAATTGAATTGAATCAAGTAGAGATAGAAAAGATAAAAAGACATTCCATCCTTCCGAGGTGGTTAAAATGAGGACCCAAATTGTAGGGGGAAATATGTTGACTTTGTTAAAAAAAAGTGCTATTGCTAACATGTTGTAAGCCGCCCTAAGTATAAGGAGAAGGGCGGCATAACAATCGAATGAACGAACGAACGAATGAATGAACGAACGAACGAACAAACAAACAAACAAACAAACAAACAAACAAAAGGCGATATAAACGTATAATTTAAAAAATCTGACAAGAAATGCCCTAATGGAGCTTCCATTGCCCATTTTGCTAAATTGTTACCGCCGAAAGACGTTTCATCACACGTAAGGTGACCTTTAATCGTCCTGCTTTTATGCATTTAATGTTTGGATTATTTTTATCATCCAAGGAGATCATGGTCTCTGGCGTGTCACCCCTGATGCTTTCAATGTACACAGTTCAAGGGGAAGATGGCTGATAAGCAAGGTTAAAAGCTGAGCCCAAATGAACCGAAATGAGAAATTGGAATCCTATCCGAGATGAATGATGGCAAGAGTTGACTTGAATAAAGAATTAGAAAAGATAAACCCTTACAGTCAATGACCCTTTGGTTCTCCCTATTTCGTTTTGAACTGTTATGAGCCAGAAAGGTTGTTCAGCTAAATTGTGCTCTGCAAAACCTGGTGCCTCTAAATATATATTTTTTTAAACCCAGACTCTTAGGAGACGATAATAAGCCTCCTTAAAAAAAGTTGTTTGGGAGGTTTTTTTGTGAAGTTCTTATTTATGAAGGTCTGCTCAGTTCATTTGCATAATGATTTATACTTCGTCTAACATTAGAGCTGGAAAAAACATCTCGGTCCACCGGGTTATTATAGGATAAGCCAATTACCAGCTCTATTTCTCTTTCAGGAGAATTGTATTAATGTGTTTATGTGTGGTCATTTGGAAATAAATACATTTTCCCCCCCTGTCTCTTGGACTCTAGAGCTTGCTCCAATGTTTTTTAAAAATAAGCCATTATTTTCGGCCTTATGCTGGTCTGTGACCGTAATTATGATTTGATTTGATTTGCATTTTGCCCCCTCTCCTCATTATAGGGATTTCATGGTCACTAGGCCTTCTGCTGCACGAATCCCAGCGACCAGTTAGGTCCCACAGAGTTGGCCTTCTCCGGGTCCCGTCAACTAAACAATGCCATTTGGCGGGACCCAGGGGAAGAGCCTTCTCTGTGGCGGCCCCAACCCTCTGGAACCAGCTCCCCCCAGAGATTAGAACTGCCCCCGCCCTCCTCACCTTTCGTAAACTCCTTAAAACCCACCTCTGCCGTCAGGCATGGGAGAATTGAAACATCTCCCCCGAGCCTATACAGTTTATGTATGGTATGTTTGTGTGTATATTTGCTTTTAATAATGGGGTTTTAGTGTTTCTCTTAAGTTATTAGATTTGTTATACAGTGGTACCTCATCTTACGAATGCCTCTTCTAATGAACTTTTCGAGAAACGAATCCGGTGTTTAAGATTTTTTTGCCTCTTCTTCCGAACTATTTTCACCTTACGAACCCAAGCCGCTGCTGCTGGGATGAAGGGGTTTCTTTTTTTCCCTTTTTTGAAGAAAGAAAAGGGAGGGGCGGCTTGGAGGGGGAAAGAGTTTGCATTTAACAAAGTAGGAGAACAGCGTGCTTGCAGAGGCATTGAAAGGGTGTCTTTTGAAGAAAGAAAAGGGAGGGGCTGCTTGGAGTAGGAAAGATTTTGCAGAGAACAACATGCTTGCAAAGGCACTGAAAGGGTGTCTTTTGAAGAAAGAAAAGGGAGGGGCGCCCCCCTTGCCTTTCTTCCTTCCCACTCACCCTTTAGCCTAGCCTTACTTCTTCCACCCGCCCCCTTTAGCTGCTCCTCCCTGCCCTCTGTTTGCCTCCCTTCTAAAGTTTGGGATTTTCCTGAAGGATTTGCACGCATTATTTGCTTTTACATACGAACCTCCTCCTGGAACCAATTAAGTTCGTATCATGAGGTACCACTGTATATTGTTCATTATTGCTGTGAGCCGCCCCGAGTCTACGGAGAGGGGCGGCAGACAAATCTAATAAATAAATAAAATAAATAAATAAAATAAATAGCCAGTGAAACATGTCCACATCATCATCTGACCACCAAGCCTACCCATCATACATCCATACTCTTTCCCTCTTTAGCAGGAATATTCAAAATGGGGCATTGCTGCATTTATATCTAAGTGGATTTTCTGAAAATGAAAATGAAGAAGTTTCATTCCTTTAAGGGCATATAGAAATCAGAAGTAACATTTTGCTGTTCAGGTTGTATCTAAGCACAAGCGCATAATTTTGCCACGATTTTTAACTTCTCTTTCTATGTTGTTCGTGTGGAAGCATAATCAATCTAGCAGCCTAAACTGCTGCTGAATATTGAGTTGTTTTTAGAGGATATTACATTAATATATTGGAAGGTTCTCAGCAAATGAAGCATTTCTGCACATGGCGGAATTTAATGATTGTGCTTTAATTTATGAATTGAATTACTTTAACGAACCATGCATTTTTTTATTAAAGGTCATACAGACTAAATTTTAAAAAGTGTCAGAGTTCAGATGTGATTTGTCTTCCTGGCTCAGAATTTAACGAAGTTCTAATTGTGAAATAAATACTATATTCATGCCAAATTATACCTTCGTACAGCACGATTTTGAATTCAGCTTTTCATATTTGACATTCCATCAGATCTGAGAGGTACATTGATCATCACTGATCAGTTTTTAACATATTTTTTTTCAATGTGTCTGATTTTGGCTCTTTGTTATATTATTTCGGCAATTTTTAAGCAATCTGAGGCTGGTTGATTGTCGTTGAACAAAATCCAAAACATAAAAAAAAAAAAAAAGCTTTAAGGCATAAATTAAAAGCAAAATCAATTTTAGAAACATAGAAACATAGAAACATAGAAGATTGACGGCAGAAAAAGACCTCGGTCCATCTAGTCTCCCCTTATACTATTTCCTGTATTTTATCTTAGGATGGATTGAAGTGTATAAAATCTTGCATGGGATAGAAAAGGTGGATAGAAAAAAATTATTTTCTCTATCACACAATACTAGGACAAGGGGGCCCTCCCTAAAGCTCGTAGGTAAGAAAGTGAGGACAAATCAAGGGAAATATTTCTTCACCCAGAGGGTCCTTGGTTGATGGAATTCACTTCCAGAAGAGGTTGTGACAGCTCTCAACTTGGATAGCTTCAAGGCAGGATGAGACAGATTCATGGATGCCAAGTTTATTGGTGGTTATTGAAACGGATGTCCAAGTGCTGCTTCTATGTTGGTTGAGGCAGGCAGGGTTCCCTCGGGTCCCATTTGTTGGGGGTCAAGGGAAAGGGAGGGTCTTGCCTTCTTTTTCTGCTCAAGATCCCCATGGACAATTGGTGGGCCACTAGGGGACACAGAATGCTGGACTCAATGGGCTTTGGCCCGATTCAGCATGGCTCTTCTTAGGTTCTTATTTCTGAAGTTGGGCTACAGGGATAGAGCTTCTGGGGTTCATCTGCTTCCTGCTTTTCCTGCATTTTTGCTTCCAGCTTAATATCATCATAGATTGATGTTAGATTTCCCTCTAGTCTAATGGTGTTGGAGTTTTCAATCTGTCTCCTCTTTGGAGACTATTAGAGATAAGATCATTGTTTATGGACACCACGATAATTGCAGATCAATGTTTCCTGTGCTCTGTCAGCCGATTCATAATGATCTGGACTCTACTAAAGATGGACTACTGGTGGGGCAGCAATTATCTGGGCTGCTGGGAGGAAACCTTTGACCACCTGGAGAACAAAAGCCACTGGGCATTGGAGATGGATGAATTTGATCCTGTGATCAAACAGACAGGGTTTTCTTAATGTTTGCCACTGTCACTTGTAGTCTGGATCACCCACCTTTCCTGGCTGGTGAAATCTTCCAGGGAAGTTACAATGGGTCCAGGTAAAAGACCTCTACTTACAAACTTAATTCATTCTATGACCAGGTTCTTAAGTAGAAAAGTTTGTAAGAAGAAGCAATTTTTCCCATAGGAATCAATGTAAAAGCAAATAATGTGTGCGATTGGGGAAACCAGAGAGAGAGTGGAGGCCCTGTTTCCTCCCAGGAGATTCCTAGAAAGGCCCCATGGAGGCTTCTCCCCGCCTTTTCTGGCCCTGTTTACTTCCAGAAGATTACTGGAGAAGCCCAACGCATGCTTCTCCCCTCCTTTTCTGGCCCTGTTTCCTCCCAGGAGACTCCTAGAGAGGCCCCACGGAGGCTTCTCCCTGCCTTTTCCAGTTACCGTTTTGGAGGCTCAGGTTTGCAAGTGGAAAATGGTTCTTGAGAAGAGGCAAAAAAAATCTTGAACACCGTAAAAAAGTTCGTTAAGTAGAGGCGATCTTAGGTAGAGGTACCACTGTACTTGGATGAAATTCAAGCTCAGTTCAAGCCCAGGTTGCTGCTATCTTCTCTGAAGGAGCCAGTGGTGTATCCAATATTGGGTTGCATGCACAGAAGTGAAAAGATCACCGAAATCTTATACACATGTGCGTCCCCTCATAAGATTTTGCTTCCTGCTCATGCGCATAAGCAAAATCTCCCTGGGACGCACAGGTGCGCCCACAGCAGAAGCAAGACTCTATGCGCAGCACACCGGTAGTGGCAGAATCGGGAATCCGCCCTGGTTGTATCCCCCATCTCAATCCTATTCCAGAGACCCTTTGGGTGGGGAGATAATCGAGACAGTTTTAGGACAGCAGTTTCAGAGGTGAGAATTCGTGCCGAAGAAGATGAGTGAATTGTTTCCAGTGTGTGAAAAGTGAATAGATCACTCAAACTTCGTGCTGGGAAAAAAAAAATGTTAAAAAGTTATGCACAAGCGATTTAACCTGTACGGGAAATGCAAAACCGCGCAATTGTTAACATGCAAAAATTAGAGTGTGCACAGGTCTGATTAAGCTAACATAATTCATTCTGTTAAGCTACAAAACAAAAAGTAATGACAAGCAAAATGGGTAGCAATTTGCTTTGGAATAATTCTTTGAGTTTGGCTCCACGTACATTCCACCGCTGCTAATTTCTGCTTTATTAACAATGGGACGAAGTAGACCTGTGCTATTGTGTAAAAGGGAAATAGTCTCCTCCAAATCCTGTAAAAATCTTGTTTCCACCTTTCAGGGGCCTGCCAGCCTCATTTAATGATACGTGCCAGAATAGAATAGAATAGAATTGAATTGAATAGAATTCTTTATTGGCCAAGTGTGATTGGACGCACAAGGAATTGGTCTTGGTGCAGATGCTCTCAGCGCACATAAAATAAAATATACATTTGTCAAGAATCCTGCCTGTCTTGAAAGTACAAATTTCTTGTTGCTATTTTGAACTGTTTGATAAATCAGAACAGGTCCTTCCTAATTTTTTTCCTTGGGCCGGTATGCCACAGGGGGCTCGTGTGTCGGCAGATATGGCTCCGCATGTTACCTGTGCCATAGGTTCACCCTCATGCACTCGAAGTGGCGATTTATAGCAGAAGATCAAAGCCCATTGTCTTTTGTTCCAGGATTCAAGATGGATTTAAGTTAGAGATAAACAGTTATTTTGGCAGGAGGAAAAGCATCTTCCAAAGGGTTGGACCACTGATTTGATTTGATTGGATTGGATTGGTTTGATTTGATTTGATTTGATTTCCGCCCCTCTCCGTAGACTTGGGGCTGCTCACAACAGAATAAAACAGTTCATAACAAATCTAATAATTTACAATTTAAAATATTTTAAAAACCCCATTATTAAGCAGACATACATACAAACATACCATACATAAATTGTATAGGCCCAGGGGAGATGTCTCAGTTCCCCCATGCCTGACGGCAAAGGTGGGTTTTGAGGAGTTTACGAAAGGCAAGGAGAGTGGGGGCAGTTCTAATCTCTGGGGGGAGCTGGTTCCAGAGAGTCGGGGCCACCACAGAGAAGGCTCTTCCACTGGGGCCCGCCAACCGACATTGTTTAGTCGACGGGACCCAGAGAAGGCCAACTCTGTGGGACCTAATCGGTCGCTGGGATTCGTGCGGCAGAAGGCGGTCTCGGAGATATCCTGGTCCGATGCCATGAAGGGCTTTATAGGTCATGACCAACACTTTGAATTGTGACCGGAACTTGATCAGCACCCAATGCAGACTGCGGAGTGTTGGTGTAACATGGGCATACCTGGGGAAGCCCATGACTGCTCTCGCAGCTGCATTCTGCACGATCTGAAGTTTCCGAACACTCTTCAAAGGTAGCCCCATGTAGAGAGCATTACAGTAGTCGAGCCTCGAGGTGATGAGGGCATGATTGACTGTGAGCAGTGACTCCCGGTCCAAATAGGGCCTCAATTGGTGCACCAGGCGGATCTGGGCAAACGCCCCCCTCGCCACAGCTGAAAGATGGTTCTCTAATGTGAGCTGTAGATCGAGGAGGATGCCCAAGTTGCGGACCCTCTCCGAGGGGGTCAATAATTCCCCCCCCCCAGGGTAATGGACGGACAGATGGAATTGTCCTTGGGAGGCAAAACCCACAGCCACTCCATCTTATCAGGGTTGAGTTTGAGTCTGTTGACGCCCATCCAGGCCCCAACAGCCTCCAGACACCGGCACATCACTTCCACTGCCGATCAGTTTCCAGTGTTGATGTGACATGGGGTATAAGGGTATAACCAGTTTGCCAGAGTGATGATCGGACCCCATTTGTTGATAGTGCTCAATGGGAGCCCATATAACTAATCAGGTATTTTAGCATGGATTTTTTGCCCCGAGCTGGGGGTTGAATTTGATGTCTCAATGTCTCCTTTATACATTCATTGATTCTATATTTGGTGTTTTGCAAAAGGCGTGTAGGAATGCTTATTAAATAATCACAACTCTCACTAAACTAAAATTATCAAAATTCTTTAGGAAAGGAAACATAGTGTTGAATGGTAAAAAAAAGAAAGAAAGTCTGAGATATAATTTTACGTGCTTCCTATATTCCTCAGGAGAAAAATGTGAACGCTTTCAATCTATTCTGTGTCTGCTTCTAAATACCAACAAAACGGGTTGCAGCTGTTTTCTAAAACACCGAGTTTGCTACTTGTTAAAATCAAATCAACAGAAATTGGAGGTTTTGCAGTTGTTTAATCGCCTGAGCACTTGACGTACCAACTTCCAGTGAAAGATCACCATCTGTTTTGTTCTCTAATGAGAGTAAATGAAGAAAACATTTAAGAGCAAGAGATGGTTTGGAGAGAACACACATTTCAATTTAATGTTTTGATGCTTCTTCTCTCTCTGGCTGCAAAAAAAGAGTAAGAAAAGTTTCATTTTCTGATTAGAGGAAGCATAGATTTGGTGTTCATCTGCCCATAGAGGTGGTATTCAGTTTGCAACCACAATTAAGCCTCCTATTTCTGTAGCTGAAATAGTTGTTAAGTGAGTTTTCCCCATTTTGTAATCTTTCTTCCCACATTGTTAAATGAATCGCTGCTAACATTCATATCAATGTTTTTTTTAAAAAAGTCTATAAAATGGACATTACAGAACTGGTATTGGTACAGATGTGTCACATACATACATGGGGCTACCTTTGAAGAGTGTTGTGAAACTTCAGATCGTGCAGAATGCAGCTGCGAGAGCAATCATGGGCTTCCTAGGTATGCCCATATTATACCAACACTCCGCAGTCTGCATTGGTTGCCGATCAGTTTCCGGTCACAATTCAAAGTGTTGGTTATGACCTATAAAGCCCTTCATGGCATCGGACCAGGATATCTACAGGACCGCCTTCTGCCACACGAATCCCAGCAGCCAGTTAGGTCCCACGAAGTCGGCCCAGGTTCCATCGGCCAAACAATGTTGACTGGTGGGGCCTAGGGGAAGAGCCTTCTCGGTGGGGGGCCCAGCCCTCTGGAACAAACTCCCTCCGGAGATACGTACTGCCCCCTCCCTCCTGGTCTTTCGTAAAGCTTAGTGTGTGAGTGTACATAGGGTCTTTTAAATTTTTTTTAGTAAATTTCCATAATCTTTTATAGTTATTTAGATTTCTTGCATATTGTTGTATTCAATGTTGTACGCCACTCTGAGTCGCCTTGAAATCTAGCGGCATAGAAATCTAATCAAATAGATAGATAGATAGATAGATAGATAGATAGATAGATAGATAGATAGATAGATAGATAGATAGAGACAGACAGACACCAAGACAAAGACAGACAGAAAGATAGATAGATATGAGATAGATAGATAGATATGAGATAGATAGATAGATAGATAGATAGATAGATAGATAGATAGATAGATAGATAGATAACCATTGGGATGCCCCAATGGCCGTGACAAAAAAGTCACTTTTTTTCAGTGCTGTTGTAATTTCAAACCATCACCAAATGAACCGTTGTAAGTTGAGGAAACTGGCCAAAAGGCAGGCATGCGTGCGCCAACAAGCTGGTCTTGGAGTCTCTGGTGCTCCAATGCACACGCATGCATGCAAGTTCAGTTTGGGCATTTGGTGCCGAAAAACTTTGCCATCACTGCCCTAGGGAGCTTTTGATGTCCCAGGGAGTGCAAAGACTTGAAGAGATGTTATGTTTTAAATCTTGAGTTAAGTCATGGCCACAAAGGATATTTAAGGAGGCATCCTCTATGGTGAAGAAGAAGCCAAGAACCACTTGGGTAGAGAATATTTGGAATAAGAGTGCCATTCCAGAATACCGTGGTACCTATTTAGTTTTATTTTAAGCAGATTTGTATGCCGCCCCTCTCCGCAGACTCGGGGCGGCTCACAGCAATAACAATACAATGTAAAACAAATCTAATATTTAAGTTAATTTAAAAAACACCACAAATTAAAACCAATCATACCTATACCTAAGAATGCCACTACTCATGAACTTTTCGAGATAAGAACCAGGTGTTGAAGATTTTTTTGCCTCTTCTCAAGAACCATTTTCCACTTACAAACCCGAACCTCCGAACCTGTAACCCGAAAAGGCAGGGAGAAGCCTCCGTGGGGCCCCTCTAGGAATCTCCTGGGAGGAAACAGGTCCGGAAAAGGTGGGAAGAAGCCCCCATGGGGCCTCTAGGAATCTCCTGGGAGGAAACAGAGCCAGAAAAGGTGGGAAGAAGCCTCCATGGGGCCTCTCTAGGAATCTCCTGGGAGGAAACAGGGCCGGAAAAGGGGGGAGAAGACTCCATGGGGCCTCTAGGAATCTCCTGGGAGGAAACAGGGCCGGAAAAGACAGAAAGAAGTCTCTGTGGGGCCTCTCTAGGAATCTCCTGGGAGGAAACAGAGCCTCCACCCTCCCTGTGGTTTCCCCAATCGCACACCTTATTTGCTTTTACATTGATTCCTATGGGAAAAATAGCTTCTCCTTTCAAACTTTTCTACTTAAGAACCTGGTCACGGAACGAATTAAGTTCGTAAGTCGAGGTACTGCTGAATTTAGAAAAAGAGTGCAATTCCAGAATATCTGAGAACGAGAACCAGGATTGACTGTGAAGATTAATGATAGCGCCACATCAGCAAATTCTAGCTACGCAGTGATTCCTCTAGCGTTGAATTATTAATGAACAGTGACAGGAAGCTCGAGGCTTGATCTATCAATAATGAAAGACCAGTGGATGTGCTCCGTCCTTTTTTTTTCTCCGCTTCCTGATTATGATATATTTGCGAGTCGTCTTTCTTCCCTTTTAGTTATTAGTCAACCAGGCTGTAAATTGCAACAGTGAAACATGTTGCTAGTAAAAGTTATGACGTGTAGGGTAAATACATCACAAGCATTTATAGCGAAGGCTGAAGTTTGCTGGGTTTTGCACATCCGCCCTGGGAACGTATGTTATCTATACCGTGTTTCCCCGAAAGTAAGACAGTGTCTTACTTTCTTTTTACCCCCAAAAGCCCCACTACGTCTTACTTTCGGGGTATGTCTTACATTGGAAAAAAATTGAAAGGGTCGCGTTCCCGAAGGCATCTCCCCAGAGTCCAGAAGGGCAGCCGCGGGACAGGAGCCTCGTGAGCCCTTTTCCAAGTTCAACCTCAGGGCTCCAAGCGGCGTGCACGCGTGGAGCCACAGACGCGTGTCGGGGAAGCGTGTGTCTGGAGGGGAGGAGCCGCTCTGTGCAGTTGGGCAGCCCCACCTGCCTGCCGGAAAGGAGGCGGGCGAAGGAGGGCACAGCTCCGGCCGCTCGCCTCGGAGCTGGTCGGCCTCACTGGCCGCTTGCAGCCGAGCCTCAGCAGGACTCGGTTGCTGGGACGAGCGCCTTCGCTGCAAGCCGCCGCCTGCTCGGCTCGCTTTGGACCAGCGCTGTCCTTCGCTTTGCCAAGCCGGGGAAGAGGCGGTAGCGCCGCGGTGAGGCGAAGGCGAGGGGCGCGCGGGGAGCTTGGAAGCGACGTCATCGGGCTCCCCCCCGGCAATACCCCCGTGTTTCCCCGAAAGTAAGACATATGTCTTACTTTCGGGATACGGCTGAAACCCCCGATACGTCTTACAATCGGGAGTGTCTTACTATCGGGGAAACAGGGTAGCAGTGATGGCGAGCCTTTTTTGGTTCGCCTGCCAAAAGGTTGTTTGTGTGGGTGTTCTGCTAGCATGTGTGTATGTGCCCATACCCCTTCTCTCCCCCCCATGTGCACCCCTGCACCATTGCACAATCCCCCAATTGCATGCGCACAGGGCTCAGTGAAGCCTGGGAGGTGAAGAAATGGCCAAACGGGCAAACCGGAAGTTTGGAAAAAAAGGAACATTTTTTTTGATAAGCTGAGCAAGAATATTCCTGATATAATAGCCTTACAAGAGGTTCATATAAAAGAAAAAATTGAACATCTACTTAAAAGAAATAAATTTGGGAATTTATTTACTTCTTTAGCACAAGGGGAAAAAAAGAAGGGTTATTTTTTACATAAATGCAAACATCAAGGCAAATTTGAAATATAAAGATACAGAAGGGAGGATTTTAATGGTGGAGATTCAGAAAAATCATGAATTTATAACTCTGATTAATATATAGGCCCCAAATGAGGGCCAAGAGAAATTTTATAAAAAATGACAAAATAAAATTAGGGAATTTGCAAAAGATTAAATGAACAGTCGTAAGTCGAGGACTACCTGCACTTAAAAAGCCACTCCAGGACCAAGAATATTCGTAACATCATTGTAAAAAGAACAACAATATTTGTTTTTTATTCAAACTGCTTATTCGTTTCTAAGTAGGCAAACATTTCAGTAGATTTTTTTATTTAGGAATGCCACGTGGCTCGCTTTTTTTCTGTTGGCCTTTATCTGAATAAAACGGTACAGGTAGTCCTCTACTTACAACAGTTCACTTCAAAATTACAACAGCACTTAAAAAGGGGACTTAAACAGTCACTAATTCAATTCAATTCAATTTATTAGATTTGTATGCTGCCCCTCTCTGAAGACTCGGGGCGGCTCACAACAATAATAAAAACAGTATAATAATGGAACAAATCTAATAATAAAATTATATTAAAAACCCCCAACAATTTAAAAACCATACAACACATACATACCAAACATAAAATATAAGAAAGCCTGGGGGAGATGTCTTAATTCCCCCATGCCTGGCGATATAGGTGGGTCTTGAGTAACTTGTGAAAGACAAGGAGGGTGGGGGCCGTTCTAATCTCTGGGGGGAGTTGATTCCAGAGGGCCGGGGCCGCCACAGAGAAGGCTCTTCCCCTGGGGCCCACCAGACGACACTGTTTAGTCAACGGGACCCGGAGAAGGCCAACTCTGTGGGACCTTATCGGCCGCTGGGATTCATGCGGTAGAAGGCGGTTCCGGAGGTATTCTGGTCCAATGCCATGAAGGGCTTTAAAGGTCATTACCAACACTTTGAATTGTGACCGGAAACTGATCGGAAGCCAGTGCAGGCCATGGAGTGTTGTAGAAACGTGGGCGAATCTAGGAAGCCCTACGATAGCTCTCGCGGCCGCATTCTGCACGTTCTGAAGTTTCCGAACACTTTTCAAAGGTAGCCCCATGTAGAGAGCGTTGCAGTAGTCGAGCCTCGAGGTGATGAGGGCATGAGTGACTGTGAGCAGTGAGTCCCGGTCCAAGTAGGGCCGCAACTGGTACACCAGGCGAACCTGGGCAAACGAACCATTGTAAGTCAAGGAATGCCTGTACGACATATCCTGAAAGTGTTTGTTTTTGCAAAATTATAGATGTGTTTGAATAGTTTGATGGGAAGAAAAACAGAAAAAAGACCCAAGAAGGAAGATCAGTTTCAACTATCATTTTATGCGGTTTTCTCTGGTTTCTCTGTGCTTGACATCAAATAAAGTAATGGCTAACCTTGTGTTGTAGAATAGATGATAGATGCATCGAATGGCAGGAGGATTAAAGCTATTTCAAAAGGGAACTATATTTAAATTCTAACTTAGTACATCATATAAAAGGTTTTTAATTGCACGAAGAGCATATTGAAAAGGCTTCTTAAATGAGGATATATATATATAAATATATATATATATATTCCGTCAGACCATTGTTTTCTTTTTATGAATCCTCCTTTTGATGGGATAAAAGCAAACTTCTCAAACTCAAACGATTAAACGCCGAGCGGAGATTACAGAAAAGTTTGATGAAAATATGCTCTGTTTTCCTTTCCTACTATCCATTCAACACAAAAGGATTCTGGCTCAAGGCTTTATACATTATTCATACCCTGGCTACCCTGCCAAATCTTAGATAGCCTCAGTAACAAAAGCCAATGAAAGAAGTCGGGCAGCCTTGTGATAGCTTGACAACATCAGAGAACATCTCAACAAAGCAGCTCTTTTGAATATAACAACAATTTTCAGAGGGCCTGCAGATATATTTGTAATTAGACAAATACAGTGATACCTCATCTTACAAACGCCTCATCATACAAACTTTTCGAGATACAAACCCGGGGTTTAAGATTTTTTTGCCTCTTCTTACAAACTATTTTCACCTTACAAACCCACTGCCGCTGCTGGGATGCCCCACCTCCGGACTCCCGTTGCCAGTGAAGCACCTGTTTTTGCGCTGCTGGGATTCCCCTGCGGCTCCCCTCCATGGGAAATCCCACCTCCGGACTTCCGTTGCCAGCGAAATGCTTGTTTTTGCGATGCTGGGATTCCCCTACAGCATCGCAAAAACACAGAAGTCCGGAGGTGGGGTTTCCTATGGAGGGGAACCTCAGGGGAATCCCAGCAGCGCAAAAATGAGCGCTTCGGCTGGCAAAAGGGGTGAATTTTGGGCTTGCACGCATTAATTGCTTTTCCATTGATTCCTATGGGAAACATTGTTTCGTCTTACAAACTTTTCACCTTAAGAACCTCGTCCCGGAACCAATTAAGTTTGTAAGACAAGGTATCCCTGTATCTGCGAGTAGAGAGCTTTGGTCACCAGCATTGTACGTGTGCATTGAAGTACGGAAACACATATTTTTATGGTTGTTTAATTTTGTGGGGGAAGAAAAATGAGTGTTTGTGGCAGAGGTCCCTATAGACCAGTGATGGCAAACCTTTTTTGGAACGTGTGCTTATATGTCTGTATTGAGTGAATTCTAGGGCTGCCTTAGGCGCAAAAGTAGTGAAGGGCTGCAAATTTTTTTACTAACATATTGTGGCCATGGCTTATTTTGTGGGTGTGGCTTGCCAGCCATGTGACCAGACGGGAGTGGCTTGACAGTCTGCATTGGTTACCGATCAGTTTCCGGTCACAATTCAAAGTGTTGGTTATGACCTATGAAGCCCTTCATGGCACCGGACCAGATTACTTCAGGGACCGCCTTCTGCTGCACGAATCCCAGCGACCAGTTAGGTCACACAGAGTGGGTCTTCTCCGGGTCCCGTCAACTAAACAATGCCGCTTGGCGGGGCCCAGGGGAAGAGCCTTCTCTGTAGCGGCCCCGGCCCTCTGGGACCAACTCCCCCCAGAGATTAGAATTGCCCCCACCCTCCTTGCCTTTCGTAAGCTGCTTAAAACCCACCTCTGCCGTCGGGCATGGGGGAATTGAGATACGCTTTCCCCCTAGGCCTTTACAATTCTATGCATGGTATGTCTGTATGTATGATTGGTTTTTATAATAATGGGTTTTTAACTGTTTTTAGTATTGGATTATTGTTATATGCTGTTTTATTACTGCTGTTAGCCACGCCGAGTCTGCGGAGAGGGGCGGCATACAAATCCAATAAATACAAATACAAATACATGTGCCTACACCCATGCCGTCCCCGCACATGCACATACACCCACTGCTGCCCCCTGTGCATGTACACAAACCTTACTGAAGCTTCCAGGCTCTTGAAGACTGGGGACGGCAAAAAACAGCCCAACAGGCCAACTGGTAGTTTGGAGACTCCTGATCTGTATAACTGGTTTAAAGTTGGAGAAGAGAAGAATTAGGTGAAAAAAATAATGAATCTGCATAAAATGTTTTGAGACACCCTGTGCAAGAGAACACTCCAACACACCCACAGCCCCCCGAGGTGAAACACTACCCTTCAGCTTCAACCACAACAACACAAGAGCACACAACAGATTTAAACTTAATATTAACCGCTCCAAACTTGACTGTAAAAAATATGACTTCAGTAACCGAGTTGTCGAAGCGTGGAACTCATTACCGGACTCCATAGTGTCATCCCCAGACCCCCAACACTTTACCCTTAGAATATCTACGGTTGACCTCTCCAGATTCCTAAGAGGTCAGTAAGGGGCGAGTACAAGTGCACTAGAGTGCCTCCCGTCCCCTGTCCTATTGCTCTCCTATATCTGCTATACCTTTCTTCTGTTCCTATATCTCTTCTTTTATTCTTTCATTGATATGTTCTATTACTATATCTTCTTTTCTATTATTTCTTAGATATATTTTACGATGAGCATCTCCTCTATAACCTTCATCATGTAGTTTACTATGTGTATATAGATATACAGTGTTCCCTCGCTTTTCACGGGGGATGCGTTCCGAGACCGCCCGCGAAAGTTGAATTTCCGCGAAGTAGAGATGTGGAAGTAAATACACAATTTTTGGCTATGAACAGTATCACAAGCCTTCCCTTAACACTTTAAACCCCTAAATTGCAATTTTCCATTCCCTTATCAACCATTCAGATTATTACTCACCAGGTTTATTTATTAAAGTTTATTAAAAAAATATTTATTAAAGGCAGACGAAAGTTTGGCGATGACATATGACGTCATTGGGTGGGAAAAACCGTGGTATAGGGAAAAAACCCGCAAAGTATTTTTAATTAATATTTTTGAAAAACCCGTGGTATAGACTTTCCGCGAAGTTCGAACCCGTGAAAATGCATGGAAACAGAAATTGTTAACTATGCTGTACTTTTCTGATACTACGGTTTTTCGTTGCTGGTTTACATTGAACTTTATGATGGTTATCACAAATAACAATGCATGTAATAGTGACAAAAGGTACAGAAGCATGACTTCCCCTTTTTTTGAATGCCTTACTTAGACTTACCACTTTTTGGCTTTTTTGAAAAAAAGTGTCAAGGTTTCACGTCAGTAATGATTTCCACTTTTCTTTGGGATTTAAAGAGGTTTCCCCCTCTCTGCCAGAATTTCTCTAGCATTTTCGTAGTTTTCTTTAGAAAATCTTTTGTTTGGGCACTGTTTATAAACTGACTTGGGAAAAACAGCAGGATATATTTAGGCCGCCTTGATTAAAATAGATGTACTGCAGATAGAACTAGAGGCAACAAAATGGTTTAACACAATTTTGATTAAGGGGTAAAACTACAAAAAAGTGTTAATATAAGTAATACTCTTGCGAAAGTAAGCGTGTTAAATCCCAGCTGTTAATATTAAGTGTACTATTACCGGCTTAGGTAGGAAGGAAGGAACCTAAGAACCTAAGAAGAGCCCTGCTGAATCAGGCCAAAGCCCATCGAGGCCAGCATTCTGTGTCACACAGTGGCCCAGCAATTGTCCATGGGGATCTTGAGTAGAAAGAGAAGGCAAGACCCTCCCTTTCTCTTGACGCCCCAACAAATGGTACCCAAGGGGATCCTGCCTGCCTCAACCAACATAGAGTTGGCCCTTGGACATCCGTTTCAATAACCACTGATACCCTTGGCATCCATGAATCTGTCTAATCCTGCCCTGAAGCTATCCATATTGAGACCTGTCACGACCTCTTCTGGAAGTGAATTCCATAAACCAAGGACCCTCTGGGTGAAGAAATATTTACCTTCTTCTTTTTGACATGTGTCAGTCCCTTGGTTGACCCTGAAATTGATTTCTCCTCCCTGTAATGCCTGTAATTGAAAATATATTTCAAATATTTTAATTATGGCTGCTGCCAAGACCTCTGGCTTCTTTCTTCCTCTCCTCACATAATGTTCTTACGGTACTTTACAGCTTACACTGTCAAGTAATCCTACACCTTAAATCCCTCTTTCAAACTCCCAACTGTTCAGCGCTGGTAATCAAATTTGGATGATCACTAGATGGCAATTAAGAGATTAAAACAAAATCTCTGTTAAGTCTTTGCGATGTGACCACGTGGTAAATGCATCAGAAGGCGAAACGGACAACTCTCTACATGGGGCTACCTTTGAAGAGTGTTCGGAAACTTCAGATTGTGCAGAATGCGGCCGCGAGAGCTATCGTGGGGCTTCCCAGATTCACCCACGTCTCTCCAACACTCTGTGGCTTGCACTGGCTGCCGATCAGTTTCTGGTCACAATTCAAAGTGTTGGTAATGACCTTTAAAGCCCTTCGTGGCATTGGACCAGAATACCTCTGGGACCGTCTTCTGCCACACGAATCCCATCGGCTGATAAGGTCCCACAGAGTTGGCCTCCTCCGGGTCCCGTCGACTAAACAATGTCATCTGGCGGGCCAATCACCAGGAGACAGTGAGTTCTAGTCCTACCTTAGCTGTCAAAGTCGGCTGGGTGGTTTTGATCCAATCACTCTCTCTCATAGACACATAGAAACATAGAAGTCTGATGGCAGAAAAAGACCTCATGGTCCATCTAGTCTGCCTTTATATTATTTCCTGTATTTTTATCTTAGGATGTTTATCCCAGGCATGTTTAAATTCAGTTACTGTGGATTTACCAACCACGTCTGCTGGAAGTTTGTTCCAAGGATCTACTACTCTTTCAGTAAAATAATATTTTCTCAAGTTGCTTTTGATCTTTTCCCCAACTAACTTCAGATTGTGTCCCCTTGTTCTTGTGTTCACTTTCCTATTAAAGACACTTCCCTCCTGAACCTTATTTAACCCTTTAACATATTTAAATGTTTCGATCATGTCCCCCCTTTCCCTTCTGTCCTCCAGACTATACAGATTGAGTTCATGAAGTCTTTCCTGATACGTTTTATGCTTAAGACCTTCCACCATTCTTGTAGCCCGTCTTTGGACCCGTTCAATTTTATCAGTATCTTTTTATAGATGAGGTCTCCAGAACTGAACACAGTATTCCAAATGTGGTCTCAACTCTGCCCATCTTACAGATTGTTATTTTTGGGGAAAATAGGAAAAAGGGAAAGGAGACTTAGATACGTTCACCACCTTCCGTTATTATAAAAATAATCAAGATGGGTTTTTTTTTAAAGTCTAATTAAATAAATTAGAAATGCAGTATAGTGTGTGCAGGTGAAGACAATTTGACAGTAGGTATGAGATCTTTCCCTTTCTAAAGTTGTGTTGTAGAAACAACAACAAAACGACTTTGAAAAATGTGATTATTAGCAAGTTGGCTAAATGTAAAGAACCGTGGAATATGGATTTTTACCCTAATACCAGTTATATTTAACACTTAGACACTGAACCAATTTCCTAAATATGAATCAATTAAGTAATCAGTTTTCTTAATAGCTGATCGTGGTAGAAAGAAATGGAAAATAGGGGGGGGGGGGAGTCCTTTATATAGCTTAATTTACCTGATTAAACACCTTCCCAATTATTCTTTATTTGGCAGAAAAGGTATTTTATAAAATGATGAACGAGGTATTAAAATCCGATTAGCTTAAAAAGGAAATACTGTATAAGCACAGAAATTGCATGTGTGCTTGAGAGATAAAGTTCCAAGTGAACTCTACCCATAAACAGAGGAGATCTTATCATTCATGTTCTGAATATTTTATTCCTCGTAACCTTAGAAATACACTATGCATTATAGATTAGTGGAATTTGACAAATATGTAGCGTATTAAGTTTTCAGCTCACGAGTTCTCCAAATGTGACACTTTAAAATCTTGGATAGGGGTCTTTTTGTCCGTGGTGGGAACCCACATTAACTTTCTAGTGTAGGTTGGTTTCATTTGTAATGGTATTATTGCACTGTCAAATGATTGACATGATGGAATTCCCTTCCAGAAGAGGTCGTGACAGCTGTCAGCCTGGATAGCTTCAAGGCAGGATTAGTCAGATTCATGGATGCCAAGTGTATCGGTGGTTATTGAAACGGATGTCCATGTGCCGCCTCTATGTTGGTTGAGGAAGGCAGGATTCCCTTGGGTACCATTTGTTGGGGGTCAAGGGAAAGAGAGGGTCTTGCCTCCTCTTTCTGCTCAAGATCCCCATGGACAATTGGTGGGCCACTGTGGGACACAGAATGCTGGACTCGATGGGCTTTGGCCTGATTCAGCATGGCTCTTCTTAGGTTCTTATGTTCTTTTTGACAAATCAGTTTGTTCATAATGTAAGGAATAATTTAAAGGCAACATCTGCCCTTCCTAACTCTGATCTTGGTGACAGAGAACATTAAAACACATTGTTGTATCCTAGGCCTTTACAATTTTATGCATGGTATGTTTGTATGTATGCTTGGTTTTATAATAAGGGTTTTTTAGTTGTTTTAGTATTGGATTGTTACATGCTGTTTTTATTATTGTTGTTAGCCGCCCCGAGTCTGCGGAGAGGGGCGGCATACAAATCCAATAAATAAATAAAATAAAATAAATAAAATAAACCAACAAGTAGTGAACTCTGGAATAGCTGCTCAGAATCCTTGCGGCGGAGCAACATATAATCCATACTGAAGCAAGCAATATTAAAATATCATAACTAAATCTGAAGCATTTGGGCTGCTTTGCAGTGACTGGGTTTATCTGTGGAAAGTCACTATGGGCCAATGGTGCACCTGTTGAATTTCTTCCTGCATAGTCAGTATGGCAGGTGGAATTTTAGGGGAACACAGAATCTGTTCTGTCGGGCTCTCTGGTAGAATCCTCCCAAAAATTCACAGGTACAAATTTCAGACACACACACATTTGAAAATTCAAAACAATGTTCTTTATAAGGAAAATTCACTTAAACCAAGCCCTCTTTTGGTATAGCAAAGAGCACTGGTCTCCAAACAAACTGGTAATTTGTACAAGTCCCTTATCAGTTCTGAGATACTTAGCTTGCAGCTGTGAGGCAATTCACAGTCCTTCTTCTTTCACAAAGTGACACACACTTTGCTCTGGTTTAGTTTCAAAGCGGGGGAAAATCAGCACACAAAGGTCGAAGTCAGCAAGGCAGGCACGAAAATGATCAGATAATCCTCCACAATGGCCAAACCCACATGTGGACTCACTGATGACCACAGCCCCACCCAACCACAGGTGGCCTCATTTTCTTTGATAATAATCTCTCAGTTGTTGTTGCCTATGCATCGCTCTCCGCATGCGTGGCTGTATCATTAACTCTTGTTCTGAATCCAAGGAGGAGCTGGATAATTGATCTCCTTCTGAGCTGTCTGCCCCACTCTCCTCCCTGTCACTCATGTCTTCTTGGTCAGAGGAGCCTTCATCAGCAGATTCCACTGGGGGGGGGGGGCAAAACAGGCCTGCAGCATGTGGATATCTCCCCCACATCCACAGTCCTTGGGGCAGGAGCTGGGCCAGAGCTAACCACAACAGAATCCTTTGTAGAATTTGTGTTATGCCTCAGAAAGATTCCTGTCAAGTAATTAGGAAGTTTTAAGTCTTGAATATCTGCTGGACACGACCTTCACCAGCTTAGACCTCTGACATTGTTGGTGGAGGATCTCTGACTTCTAAAGCTATAGCAGCTGGCAAGCAGAATAAAAGTCTCTAACTTTAGGTGGTGTTGAATTAATGATACTCTTATTTCCTTCGGTCTCGAAACACGATGGGGATTATTTTACAATTCAACCTTAGACCAAAGGCATTTGGATAGTCCAAGTGTACGCTATACTATTTTAGCTGACTTAACGTATTAATGAGAAACATTAATATTAATAACCGGTTAGACAAGCACTTTTAATGTTAAATTAATAGGTCTATTGTAGTTAAATAGCATTTTGCCTTTTTTTTTTTATGAGAGTAATGGCTTCCAGTCATGTGGATAAGGCCTAAAACCAAATGATTTCTTGCAGAAGAGCCAACAATTAGAAACAAATTGACCTTTGAGATCAAATTATGTAAATTGGTATTAGGTGTAGTTGTGGAAACTATTGCAAACATTTTTTGCAAGTAAGCATATATAATAGATACACTCTAATGATTTAAAAACCTATTACTCTAACCTCATGCTAATGAAGGACAAATAAGTGTGAGAAAAAGAATCTCAACAAACAGTTCAGCAATTACAGTGGCTGTAATTACTAACATTAGACGAGGTATAATTGGAGTTATTTTCCTGTTTGATCCAATAAAGAATCCCTTCCCTATCAACGCCAATTGTGTAGGTGTGTACCTGTGAATTGTGAAACAGAGGGAGCAGTAGATTGGAAGGGGCGTACATAAGTGCACCGGTGTGCCTTTCGTCCCCTGTCCAATTGTCTTTCCTTTCTATCACTTATCATATATATTCTCTTTCTTTCCTATAGCCTCTCCTCTAAGTTCACTTTTACCCTTATATATATTACTACATGTCTATTTTTCTTCCTATGTATTTGTGTATTGGACAAATGAATAAATAAATAAAATAAGTAAATAAATCTGCATAGCAATATTAACGTTTTTACAATACCCTCAAATCTGAATAACAACAACAACAAAAACAATAATTTTGCCACCAGGCTTGGGGCAATTAGATCTTAGCTCCTTGGCTGATGAATGTTTGTATGGCTGTTGTTTGAATGGGTATGACTGTTTTTTTTAGTAAAAGGGGGATTTTAGATTGTTGGTCTAGTTTGAATTAATTTGATTTTGTAGTACTCTATTGTTGCAAGTCACTCGAGTTCTTGGAGAGGATGGTATATACATCCAAACAAACAAACAAACAAACATACAGACAGACAAAATAAAAGTCTTAAGAATGCAAGCAACAAGTTACAGTCATACAGTCATAAGTGGGAGGAGATGGGTGATAGGAATGATGAGAAAAAAACTAGTAGTACTGTAATAGTAGTGCAGACTTGGTAAATAGTTTGACGGTGTTGAGGGAATTATTTGTTTAAAAGAGTGATGATATTCAGGGGGAAAAACTGTCCTTGTGTCTAGTTGTCTTGATGTGCAGTGTTCTGTAGCAACGTTCTGAGGGTAAGAGTTGAAACAGTTTGTGTCCAGTATGTGATGGGTCAGTACACATTTTCACAGCCCTCTTATTGACTCATGCAGTATGCAGGTCCTCAATGGAAGGCAGGTTGCCAGCAATTGTTTTTTCTGCAGTTCTGATTCTCCTCTGAAGTCTGTGTTGGTCTTGTTGGGTTGCAGAACCGAACCGGACAATTATAGAGGTGCAGATGACAGACTCAATGATTCCTCTGTAGAACTGTATCAGCAGCTCCTTGGGCAGTTTGAGCTTCCTGAGTTGGCGCAGAAAGAATATTCTTTGCAGTGTTTTTTTGATGATGTTTTTGATGTTAGGTGACCATTTTAGGAAAATGGAGAAAAGACCATTTTAGGTCAATTGGAGGAAAAACATCAAAACATAATGATGTTGCTTTGATGGCTAGGGGAAAAAAGCATTATCTGCAAGCTCTAATAATGAAAGTCAAATACAGTGGAAAAAAAATGGGACTCATTAAAGATAAAGACAACTAAATTAACGAGAGGGAGGAATGCAGCCAGCGTCAGGAATGGTAATGACGATACAGAAATGGTGGATGTTCTGTCGGGCTCTCTGGTAGAATCCTCCCAAAAATTCACAGGTACAAATTTCAGACACACACACGTTTGAAAATTCACAACAATGTTCTTTATAATGAAAATTCACCAAGCCCTCTTTTGGTATAGCAAAGAGCACTGGTCTCCAAACAAACTGGTAATTTCTACAAGTCCCTTATCAGTTCTGTGATACTTAGCTTGCAGCTGTGAGGCAATTCACAGTCCTTCTCCTTTCACAAAGTGAAACACACTTTGCTCTGGTTTAGTTTCAAAGCGGGGAAAAATCAGCACACAAAAGGTCAAAGTCAGTAAAGCAGTCACGAAACACAACGATCAGATAATCCTCCACAATGGCCAAACCCACAGGCTGCTCTTTATAGAAGCCTCCCTAATGACCACAGCCCCACCCAACCACAGGTGGCCTCATTTTCTTTGATAATAATCTCTCAGTTGTTGTTGCATATGCATCGCTCTCCGCATGCGTGGCTGTATCATTAATTCTTGTCCTGAATCCAAGGAGGAGCTAGATAATTGATCCCCTTCTAAGCTGTCTGCCCCACTCTCCTCCTCCCTGTCACTCATGTCTTCTTGGTCAGAGGAGCCTTCACCAGCAGATTCCACCGGGGGCAAAACAGGCCTGCAGCATATGGATGTCTCCCCCACATCCACAGTCCTTGGGGCAGGAGCTGGGCCAGAGCTAACCACAACAGGTGGATAGCTTTGATAGTTTAGGATCAGCCCTTATCAGGAAAGAATTTAACATCCAAGAAACACGGCAGTGTGTAGCATTTGCTAGAGTCGTGTTGAAGGTCTTCAAAAAGGGCATTCAGATGCCTGCAAAGTTCAGAATCACCCAGATAATAATTTCTCCCAGGTCAGCATGTCCTGAGAAACTAGACTTTGAAGAACATTGATGGCTTTGAACTTTAGTGTTGAAAAGAATCCCAATAATAAGACTGGCAGCCAAGAAAATAAAGGGGTCATCAAATCAAACCAACCCAGAACTCCCACAGTGGAACTAAATGACCAGGCTCAGATTACTATATTATGGACACATTATGTGAAGAGCCCTAGTCTTTGTTCCTGGGTAAAGTGAAAAGAAAGAGAAAAAGGGGACAAGCCCCGATAAAAAGATTGAGAAGAATGACCTAAAAGGCCAAATGGAATATGGGTCATCCTGGGGAGGGTCTCTCTGTTTCAGAGCTCTTCAAACTTGGCGATTTTAAGAGCCCTGGACTTTAACTTTGGTAAACTCCTTAAAACCCACCTCTGTCGTCAAGCGTGGGGGAACTGAGACATCTCCCCCTGCCTATGTAGTTTTTATGCATGATATGTTTTTTATATTGTGGTTCCTTGCTGTTTAGACTTTTTAAATGTACTATTGTTATTTTAGATTCTAATTATTAGATTTGTCATTATGTATTGTTTTTATCACTGTTGTGAGCCGCCCGAGTCTGCGGAGAGGGGCGGCATACAAATCTAATAAATAATAATGATAATAATAACTCCCAGAATTCTCCAGCCACCTATGGGAGTTAAAGTGAATGTGTAGGATGTTGTAGAATGTTTTTTGAATGTCTGACTTTTAAATATTTAGCTTTTTAAAAATATTTTAAATTAATTGTTTGTTAATTGGATTTAGAAGTATTTATATATTGTATTTTTATTGAATTGTTGTAAGCCGCCCCGAGTCCACAGAGAGGGGTGGCATATAAGTCAAATGAATGAATGAATGAATAAATGAATGAATGAATGAATGACAGTCTAATCAGGGAACCATCAAGAACTCACTCACCCATGCCGACAGGGCAAGCTCCTTGTATTATTATTATTATTATTATTATTATTATTATTATTATTATTATTATTATTATTATTATTATTATTATTATTATTATTTCATTATCATTACCATTATTGTTATTATTATTATTATTATTACTGTTATTATTTCATTATCATTACCATTATTATTATTATTATTATTATTATTATTATTATTATTATTATTATTATTATTATTATTATTATTTAGATTTGTATGCCGCCCTTCTCCAAAGACTCGTGGCGGCTCACAAGATACAAAAAACAATACAAAAACAAATCTAATTAATTTAAAACTACTACTAAAATCGCACATATATTAAAATCAGTTAGCCAATTCATTTCAGCCAATGTATATCAACAAAGGACAAATCTCACTCCCTCGCAGC
Organism: Erythrolamprus reginae; assembly: GCF_031021105.1. NCBI lineage: Eukaryota > Metazoa > Chordata > Lepidosauria > Squamata > Dipsadidae > Erythrolamprus > Erythrolamprus reginae. The sequence goes on from NC_091956.1 coordinate 4,625,802, forward strand.
ACTGATAATGTTACCGAGTTGGTTGATGAAACATCTGCAAGAAAACAGCCATGGTCAGAGAGCACCAAGGGCCCCAACGAGCCCTACATTTCTTGCCACTAAACTGCATTTTATTAGAAAAGTTTCAAATCTATCACGATCCATTTGAACCTTGAGCTTTTTCCTGAAGTGTTGGTGATTCCTTCCAACTTTGTATGATCTGCAAAATACGTCGAGCGTCTTTCTACCTCCTCCAATTTAGTTGTGTACAAATAAGCAAGATGCAGCTGCACGCGAAGGATTTTCGTTCCAGTAAATCCCTAAGTGGTCAGCAATTGACATCATCTCCATATGGCAACACATTATGGCATTTTCCCGCAAACATAACGCTTGCTTATTTACTATTTATGTGCAGCTGTTTGTATGTCACTAGTTTAAAAAAAAGAGAGAGAGAAAGAGAGACACGCACACAATTATTTTAGTAGGATAGTCACTTCTGATTCAGCTGGGCACAGGGGCCGTGAAAATTGCCTTTTGGTGCTAACAGGAAAGTCAGAAAAGCTATCGTTCAGCCTATGCACAGAACCTGGGACCATTGGACAAGAGCTCAGAACTAAAGCAGAGTAAAGCAACACCATCATTTTGTTTTCCTGTTGGTGCATATGCCTTTGCCCAGCATAATTTGTTTTGTTGAAATACAGTGTTCCCTCGATTTTCGCGGGTTCGAACTTCGTGAAAAGTCTATACCACGGTTTTTCAAAAATATTAATTAAAAAATACTTCGCGGCTTTTCCCCCTATACCACGGTTTTTCCCGCCCGATGATGTCGTATGTCATCACCAAACTTTCATCTGCTTTTAATAGATATTTTTAAAATAAACTTTAATAAATAAACATGGTGAGTAATAATCTAAATGGTTGCTAAGGGAATGGAAAATTGCAATTTAGGTGTTTAAAGTGTTAAGGAAAGGTTTGTGATACTGTTCATAGCCAAAAATAGTGTATTTACTTCCGCGTCTCTACTTCATGGAAATTCGACTTTCGTGGGCGGTCTCGGAACGCATTCCCTGCGAAAAGCGAGGGAACCCTGTATTTGTAGAACAGAAACAGAGCTGTATCGTGTTTTATTTTTTTTAAAAGAAGGAAATATTAATACTCTAGCAGTGATGGCTAGCCTTTTTCTCATCGTGTCGCTAACTTAACAACTGCAGTCATTCACTGAACAACTGTCGCAAGAAAGATGGTGATATGGGGTAAATTTCAGTTTGCAAATGTTTCACTTAGGAACAGAAATGTTGGCTTTGATTGTGGTTGTTAAGTCAAGAACTACCTATCTGTATGCTCCATCCTGTGTAAGATTATAGTGAGAGGGCAAGAGACATAAAACTACCCAGACAAAAGATATAAATCATAACGTTTAATAAGATAAAGAGACTTTTTTCCCACTCTTTTTTCTTCTCTTTTCAATGACATAATTAATCAGAAATGGAATTGTTATATAAGGAAATAGAAACGGGCTATGGCCTGCAATGTATAATGAGATAATTCTTCTTTTCATTGTATTCGAAAACATAAATAAACTTATCTCTCTCTCTCTCTCTCTCTCTCTCTCTCTGTCTATCTATCTATCTATCTATCTATTTTCTATCTATCTATCTTCTCTCTCTCTCTCTCTCTCTCTCTCTCTCTCTTTATCTATCATGAGAAGAAACTAAAATAACTCCTATTGGTGGTTGTGTATTTTTATTGATGGATTGATTTGATCTCTGTAGCTTTCCCACTGGATCAAGTGACTCAGGGTGGCTCACAATTCTAAAAACCGAGGTTCCTCATTGCATGGAACCCCCTCATTAATTAATTAATTTACATTATACTTGAAGAGAAGAGGAGAAATAGGCAGGCAACAATTAACATCCCAGAACTGGTTCTTTGCCAGTCCTGGCTGAGTCTAGTCTGCTGCTTGTGATCTGTAAGAACCACATTGACGATAATGAGGCAAAGCAGCATTTAATGCGCTCTGGAAAGAAGTTTGAGGAAGCAGAAAATGTGGTTAATTAAGTTAGGTTCAGGGGAAATGAACCTAAAAGAAAGAGAGTGGACATCCATTTTGTATGAATTGGGAGGGAGAGAGAGAAAGGGAGAGGGAGAAGGAGGGAGGAAAAGGAGGAAGGAGGGAGATGGAAAGGGAGAGACGGAGAGAGGGAAAGAGGGAGGGAGAGAGGAAGAGGGAGAAGGAGAAGGGAGAGGGAGAGAGGGAAAGGGGGAGGAAGAGGGAGAGAGGGAGGGAGAGGGTGAAGGAGGGAGGGAGGTGGAGAAGGAAAGGGGAGAGAGGAGGAGAGAAGGGGAGAGGAAGAGGAAAGGAGAGAGGGAGAAAGAGGGAGAAGGGGAGAGAGGAAAAGGGAGATGGAGGGAGAGAGAGGGAGAAGGAGAGGGAGGGAAAGGGAGAAGGAGAGGTAGGGAGGGAAAGAGGGATGGAGGGAGAGAGAGAAGGAGAGGGAGGGAAAGGGAGAAGGGGAGAGAGGGAAAGGGAGATGGAAGGAGGGAGAAGGAGAGGGAGGGAAAGGGAGAAGGGGAGAGAGGGAAAGGAAGATGGAGGGAAGGGAAGGGAGAAGGAGAGGGAGGGAAAGGGAGAAGGAGAGGGAGGGAGGAAGAGAGGGAAAGAGGGATGGAGGGAGAGGGAGGAAGATAGGGAATGGGGGAAGGAAGAAGAGACAGAAAGAAAGAGAGAGGGAGAGAGAAAATAAAAAAGAAACTGACTAAAAGAAACTACCTATTAACCACCTTGAGAACAAAATCATGACTATTTCCAACATGAACAAGGTAGATTATATGGGTAGACATCCATATATGTCCAATCTTGACAACTTTAAGACCTTTGGACTTCAACTTCCAGAATTCCCTAGCCAGCCATGCTACTTAGGGAATTCTGGGAGTTGAAGTCCAAAAGCCTTAAACTTGCCAAGTTTGGAGACGCCCTTGATCTAATATATTTATAAGATACATCTATCTGCTATGACACCGAGGACATTATCTACGTGGTTTCTATAAGTTGAAAATGACTTGATGATACAATCAATCATGCAGCCACCCTCTTCTGTAAAATTAATCATTAAAAAATGATCCAAGTCCCTTACTTGGTTTGTCATTTGTATTCCATTGGCTCCATTTTTGCAGAGCCGTCTTCGTTTGCTCATACCTCCTCCGCAAGTCCAAGAATTATATTGTTTTGATTAACATATTAATTAAGTATGGACTGGATGCGATGCTAGCTGGATGAATCGCCCGGGTTCTTCAGTGTTGTACTTAACAGACACTTATTAACATTTTTTCCATTAAGTATCCCAACTGATACCATATCATTGTACTCAACATTTTCATTAAAGAGTTGAGCGAAGGGGTAGAGGAAGTGCTTATCAAAATTGAAGAAAATACAGCCTAGGATGAGCTCGCTATTATCCTAGAAGGAATTCAAAATGAATTGGAAAGGTTAAAGAGTGGACCGACTGAATAAAATTAATACAGTGACATTTTATGGAGAGAAGGTGGTGCTCATTTTTAAAAAAAATATTTTATTTATTTATTTATTTATTTATTCTTTGTCCAATATACAATACACATGGAAGAGAATAGACATTAAGTAATATATATAAAAATAGTAAGTAAAAAAGAAGAGAAGTAGATGAGAGGGAGAGAATATATATGATATATGAGAAAAGGAAAGACAATTGGACAGGGGACGTTAGGCACACCAGTGCACTTATGTACGCCCCTTACTGGTCTCTTAGGAACCTGGAGAGGTCAATCGTGGAGAGTCTTAGGGAGAAATGTTGGGGGTTGGGAGTTGACACTATTGAGTCCGGTAATGAGTTCCATGCTTCGACAACTCGATTGTTAAAGTCATATTTTTTACAGTCAAGTTTGGAGCGGTTAATATTAAGTTTGAATCTGTTGCGTGCTCTTGTGTTGTTGCGGTTGAAGCTCAAGTAGTCGTTGACCGGAAGGACGTTGCAGCATATGATCTTGTGGGCAATACTTAAATCGTGTTTTAGGCGCCGCAGTTCTAAGCTTTCAAGACCCAGGATAGATAGTCTATTTTCGTAGGGTATTCTGTTTCGAGTGGAGGAGTGACGGGCTCTTCTGGTGAAATATCTTTGGACGTTTTCGTGAGTGTTGATGTCTGAGATGTGGTGTGGGTTCCAGACAGATGAGCTGTATTCGAGAATGGGTCTGGCATAAGTTTTGTAGGCTCTAGTCAGTAGTGTGAGATTGCCAGAGCAGAAGCTACGTATCTAGCTCTCTGAATCAAATTCCGTAATTGGAATAAAGGAGTAAAGGGTTGGTTTCTTTGGACACTGCATTTGAGGAAGGATTCAATGCAACAGAGAGAGGTGAAAAGAACAAAGAGAGATGATCAAGAGTGGCAAGCAGATGTTAAAAGAACACAAAAGAAATTGGGTCTGCTTAGCTTTGAAAAAGATAGCTGAGCCTGGGTATAATTGCACTTTTCAAGTGCCCAAAGAATTGTCAAATAAAGGAACACCTAGGCCCGTCTGCTGTCCATTCCAGTGTGTTAGATGTGGAATAATGGCCTTAAGTTTCACAAAAGTCAATTTTGATTAAAAGTTCAGTAAAACTTCCAAACAATCAGAACAGTTGGGCAAAAGAGAAAATCATCAATCGAGTTGGTGAAGTTCCCTTCAGTGGATTCGTTCAAGGAGAGAGTTGGAGAATCGGAATTGGAGAATTGTATGCTGGAAATAATTTAATTTGTATTTCCCCTGTGAGTGGATTGGATTGGACAAATGGCCTTTTCCAAGTTCCATAATACAGTGTTCCCTCGATTTTCGCGGGTTCGAACTTCGCGAATAGCCTATACCACGGTTTAAAAAAAAATATTAATTAAAAAATACTTCGCTGTTTTTTCCCTATACCACGGTTTTTCCCACCCGTTGACATCATATGTCATCGCCAAACTAATAAGTTTTGCAAATAAATAAAAAATAATTATTATTGTTAATAAATAATTATGTTTATAAATATCAGGATCACTAAGTGTCTTATTCAATGGTGAGTACCAGTAATAATGGTGAGTAAATGGTTGTTAAGGGAATGGGAAATGGTAATTTAGGGGTTTAAAGTGTTACGGGAAGTCTTGTGATACTGTCCATAGCCAAAAATGGTGTATTTACTTCCGCATCTCTACTTCGCGGAAATTCGATTTTCGCGGGCGGTCTCGGAACGCATCCCCCGCGGAAATCGAGGGAACACTCATCCGCCTATACGTGCATTACCTACTCCTCATTTAATAGAATAACTGTATTTTCCAGGTCAATTATTGTAACTGTTTTCTCTGGGAACATCCGGGAAGGAACTGTTGGATGACCTATATCTAGAATGATTCCTTTTTAATTCTACAATTTTGATATTATAATTTTATTAATTAACCTTTTTGGACTATCCATTCCTACGTTGCTTCAGGGTGTACACAGAAATAGGAATGGGAATTGCATGTCAGGTTAGTGTACAGACTACATAATTGTGCAGAGAATCTCAAGAAGTCTACAATTTTACTGATTATTAATTTCAGAATCAAACTCTCTCGCTCTCTCTCTAACACATATACACACCCAGAGAGAGAGAGAGAGAGAGAGAGGGAAAGCGAGAGAGCAACATGTGTACAGTGGTACCTAAACCTACAAACGTCTCTACTTATGAACTTTTCTAGATAAGAAGTAGGTGTTCAAGATTGTTTTGCCTCTTCTCAAGAGCCATTTTCCACTTACAAACCTGACCTTCCAAAAGTGTAACCGGAGAAGGCAGGAAGAAGCCTCCGTGGGGCCTCTCTAGGAATCTCCTGGGAGGAAACAGGGCCGGAAAAGGTGGGGAAAAGCCTCCGTGGGGCCTCTCCAGGAATCTCCTGGGAGGAAACAGGGCCAGAAAGGGTGGGGAGAAGCCTCCGTGGGGCCTCTCTAGGAATCTCCTGGGAGGAAACAGGGCCAGAAAGGGCGGGGAGAAGCCTCCGTGGGCCTCTCTTGGAATCTCCTGGAAGGAAACTAGGCCAGAAAGGGTGGGGAGAAGCCTCCGTGGGCCTCTCTAGGAATCTCCTGGGAGGAAACAGGGCCTCCACCCTCCCTGTGGTTTCCCCAATCGCGCACATTCTTTGCCTTTACATTGATTCCTATGGGAAAAATTGCTTCTTCTTACAAGCTTTTTTTACTTAAGAACCTGGTCATGGAACGAATTAAATTCGTAAGTAGAGGTACTACTGTACTTGATTTAATACGTGATTCAAGTTATGTGACTCAATGACAACTGAACCTTTGTGGAAATGGTACAGACCAAACAGACAAATCACTCCTTCTATTCCAGCTGGAGATTCTACTGTAATGATCATGTTAGGTTCTGCTGATGTCCCAGTTTAAATTAACTCTACAAAACCTCAATGAAAAAGAAATAGGCTCCTCACAAATACGGAAATGGGTCTCTTAGGACAATTGTTCATAGAGCAAAATCATAACTGACTTTCTTGGTTTCTCCTTCGAAGGTGACGACCCTGGTCAACACCAGCAACAAAGGGCCTTCAGGGAAGAAGAAAGGCCGGTCCAAGAAAGCCCACGTCTTAGCCGCTTCCGTTGAGCAAGCCACCCAGAACTTCTTGGAGAAAGGAGAACAGATTGCGAAAGAAAGCCAAGACTTGAAGGATGAATTGGTGGCCGCCGTGGAGGATGTGCGCAAGCAAGGTTTGTACCTGACCCATGGCAGCAACCTGGTCAGAGTTATTGGCAGGATACAGGTGACTGACTTATGACCATCGTCAAACCCAAAATTTCTCTTGCTAAGCAAGACAGTTGTTAAGTGAGCTTTTTCCCCATTTAATGAGCTTTCCTGCCGCAGTTGTTAAGTGAATCACTGCAGTTGTTCAGCTAGTATCCCTGCAGTTGTTAAGTGAATCTGGCTCCCCCACTGACTTTGCTGGTCATCTTTTTAATCTCCTTCCTCTACGTTTTATTTTAACTGGGTTATGGTCGGCCCATTTATTTGGTAAGATATTGTATGTTCTGTTCTGTTCTGTTCCGTTCTGTTCCAAGTCCTTATATATATATATGTATGTATGTATGTATGTATGTATGTATGTATGAATAAATAACTCCATTCCACTCCATATTTTCTCTATTCTTCTCTTCTCTCTTTTCTCTTCTCTTCTACATTCCATATTTTCTCTCCTCTCCTCTTCTCTTCTCTCTTCTCTCTTCTCTTTTCTCTTCTACATTCCACATTTCCTCTCCTCTCCTCTCTTCTCTTTTCTCTTCTCTTCTACATTCCATATCTTCTCTTCTCTTCTCTTCTCTTCTCTTCTCTTCTCTTCTCTTCTCTTCTCTTCTCTTCTCTTCTCTTCTCTTCTCTTCTCTTCTCTTATAAGCTGTGGATTCAGCCAGGCCATATGTACAAAAAATCATGTCAGCCGAACAGAGCCCCATCAGCTTGTTTGCCCCGATCTTGACGCCACCGCCGGAAGTCCTCACTCCATCTCTTTTTCACATGCATTTCACTAACAGACCTCTGGGAGAAGTTTGGATACTTTTCCTAACCCGTCTGTCTTTGAAATGAGTACATCAGTTCCGGGCCTCATGTGGTTCTTCTCAGAGGAGCTGATTGTATGAATTATTCCTGTCAAATCTATTATCACAGTTGTCAGCTGTGGAAGAATAACTTCGGTGCAATGTTTTATAGAGTGTAATCACACGTTCCAAGTTAGGTTTAATTATAGCCCCAGCAACATATTTCACGGCATCGATTAATTTTTATTTACATATGCTTTGATTTTATTCACGCACCCTTCTTGACGGATGTTCGTTCGGGGCTTTCGTTGAGCCTCAGAGCCCCTTTCAAAAGGAGAAAATAGAAGCCATTGACTGGTAATCGTTGTAGGCCTGTCTCACAACTGGAAGTGTTCTTTTACAGGCCCTCCTTATTTAGTAGTGACCGCAATTGGGACTGTCAGCATAGACGTTAAGCAAAAGAGTCACTAAGCAAAACTGTGATTTTGTTTTCAGCCTCACGTTAGTTTTCTTTTGCTTTACTCACCTGCAAAGATAAAATAAAAATAAAGCAAATATTGTTTAATGGGACTGCAGAGCCAGAAAACTTTAATTTCTGTAAACAGCTGCATTAAAAATTATTATTTAAGTCCTCCTCCTCCTCCTCCTCCTCCCTCTCCTCCTCTTCCTCCTCCTCCCTCTCCTCTTCCTTCTTTTCCTCCTCCTCCCCCTCTTCCTCCTTCCCCTCTTCCTCCTCCCTCTTCTCTTCCTCCTCCTCCCTCTCCTCCTCCTCCTTCCTCATCCTTTTCCTCTTCCTTCTCCCTCTCTTCCTCCTCCTCTTTCTCTTCCTCCTCCTCTCTCTCCTCCTTTTCCTCCTCCTCCCTCTTTTCCTGCTCTTCTTCTTACTCTTCCTCCCTCTCTTCCTCCCTCTCCTCCTCCTCCTCCACTTCCTCCTCCTCCTCCTCCTCCTCCTCTTTTTCTGTTGAACTGATAACAACAGGATAGAGAACATCCTAAATTTAATTGGGCCACCAGTGCACTAGTATTGATATATCTGTAACTATTTATTTATTTTTTTACTGGGGGAAGATATTTATAACCAGTTCTTGCAATTTGCTATCTTCTTTCAATTGTTATTCAGCTTTGCCAGGATTCATTCCGTGAGTTATTATGTGCTAAATGTCACTCTATGCAAATATTTTGTTGTTAGTCCTCTCAGGCCCTCTCCAAATCCATTAATTATTTTACAGCTCTCGGAAAATGGAGATTGTGAAAGGCATTATATTCTCTGTTCCTGGGTGATAATGAAGCACTTGGGATGAATGAGCAGAGCCTGTGTAAAACCTTAGAAAATATATTGCATTTTACCTTTTTTTTTTGCAGGAATATTTCTAATAATTTTAAGGGGGTGAGCAGTAAGCTAGTTACCAAAGGTAGTCAAAAGGAAAATTAAGAAAAAAACACAGCTCTACATATCTTAGTTTATCCCCTGCCATCCTAAATTAATGTACTCTCTCCCACTGTAATTTTTAACGCGAGCTAAAATTAATATAGATGTTAACTTCTGCACGCACCAAATTCAGGCAAACCCTGAATTCCGGCTGACCTGAATATGCCATTAAACTGAATCTTTGCAATCAAATTCCTATAAAGATCTGCAACGGAAGGACAGAGCTCATTTGAACGATACAGGATGTCATAATGGCGCCAAAGAGCGTAGAGCAGGGGTGTCAAATTCAATTTCATTGAGGGCTGCAGCAGGACTATGATTGACGTCAAGGAGTTTGTGTGACCTACTGGGTGGGTGTGACCAACTGGGTGGGTGTGGCCAACTTGGATGCTTCCTCTTCGAATTGGGTAGACCAGGCTGAAGCGAGGCATTATAGATTTGATCCCCTTATATAGAGCGCTGGTGAGACCACATTTGGAATACTGTGTTCAGTTCTGGAGATATTGACAAAATTGAACGGGTCCAAAGACGGGTTACGAAAATGGTGGAAGGTCTTAAGCATAAAACTAATCAGGAAAGACTTCATGAACTCCATCTGTAGAGCCTGGAGGACAGAAGGAAAAGGGGGGACATGATTGAAACATTTAAATAGGTTAAAGGGTTAAATAAGGTTCAGGAGGGAAGTGTTTTTAATAGGAAAGTGAACCCAAGAAGAAGGGAACACAATCTGAAGTTAGTTGGGGGAAAGATCAAAAGCAACGTGAGAAAATATTATTTTACTGAAAGAGTACTAGATCTTTGGAACAAACTTCTAGCAGGCGTGGTTGGTAAATCCACAGTCACTGAATTTAAACATGCCTGGGATAAACATATATCCATTGTAAGATAAAATACAGGAAATAGTATAAGGGCAGACTAGATGGACCATGAGGTCTTTTTATGCCGCCAGTCTTCTATGTTTCTATTATATAGGGCAGTGTTTCCCAACCTTGGCAACAATGAAGATATTTGGACTTCAACTCCCAGAATTCCCCAGCCAGGGGAATTCTGGGAGTTGAAGTCCAAATATATTCACGTTGCCAAGGTTGGGAAACACTGATATAGTGGTAATTACACTTCATGTGACCTTGATTCTGTCCCTCTGTTAATGCCGCCTAGATCTACGTTGGCTTTTTTCCGCAGCTGCTACACACGGCTGGCTCCTATTTAAGTGATTGTCCACTAGGACTCCAAGATCCCTCTCACAGTTACTACAGTTGAGCAAGGAACTATGTATACTGTACCTGGGCATTCTGTTTTTCTTGTTTAACCTTCTGTTCTCCTCTTTTATTCCTTGGGTCCTTTTAGACCTGGAGTAAAAAAAAAAGGTTGGTTTTAACTACTGGAAGTATTTGTTTGAATCATTTTTTCACTAGTATACTAATTTGAACATTTCTGAACACAATGAAATGAAAAAAATAATAATGCTTATTTGTTTATTTTGCTCAGAGAAGCCTGTCCCCCCCCCGACTGTGTGCAATTTTTTCAAGTGTATTTTCGCCCAGCAAAAACTAAACAACCCCCAAAAAATATTTCCCCACCCCCTTAAGAAAGAACCCCTCAAATGAGATAAAGTCATGTAATTTCAAGTTTCAGTTATACAGGGAATTTTTTTTTACAGGAATATTTTTCAGTTATACAGGGAATTTTTTTTTACAGGGTCTCAAATTTCGTTTCGGGACTAAAATGACCGAAGAGAACAGTAGAGTTAAATGCAGAACCTTACTTTTTAATTTTGTTAGATAGAACCCAATGTTCAAGCCTGTCAAGATCCTTCTCTATCATTTTATAGCTACTTATTGGGCCATGGTGGCATAGTGGTTAGAGTGCAGTACTTCAGGCTACTTCTGGTGATTGCTGGCTGCCAGCAGTTTGGCAGATCGAATCTCAGTAGGCTCAAGGTTGACTCAGCGTTCCATCCTTCCGAGGTGGGTCAAATGAGGACTCAGATTGTTGGGGGCAAGAGGCTGATTCTGTAAACTGCTTAGAGAAGGCTGTAAAAGCACTAGGAAGCGGTATATAAGTCCAAGTGCTGTTGTTCTTGCTACTTGACCATCTAATGTCAAGTTGTAACCTACCTGCTGCACGTAATTTTTCAGTTCCTGTTTTTGATGATTCTGGGAAAATCTTTATACAGTGATACCTCGTCTTACAAACGCCTCGTCATACAAACTTTTTGAGATACAACCCCGGGGTTTAAGATTTTTTTGCCTCTTCTTACAAACTATTTTCACCACCGCTGGGATGCCCCGCCTCTGGACTTCCGTTGCCAGTGAAGCACCCCTTTTTGCGCTGCTGGGATTCCCCTGAGGCTCCTCTCCATGGGAAACCCCACCTCCGGACTTCTGTGTTTTTGTGATGCTGCAGGGGAATCCCTGCAGGGCAATCCCAGTAGCGCAAAAATGGGTGCTTCGCTGGCAACGGAAGTCCGGAGGTGGTGTTTCCCAGCGAGGGGAGCCTCAGTGAAATCGCAGCATCGCAAAAACACAGACGTCCGGAGGTGCGGTTTTGAGGACTTCGGTGTTTTTGCGATGCTGCGATTTCACTGATGCCCCGTTCGCTGGGAAACCCCACCTCCAGACTTCCATTGTCAGCAAAGCGCTCATTTTTGCGATGCTGGCATTCCCCTGCAGCATCGCGAAAACATGGAAGTACGGAGGTGGGGTTTCCCATGGAGGGGAGCCTCAGGGGAATCCCAGCATTGCAAAAAGGGTGCTTCGGCTGGCAAATGGGGTGAATTTTGTGCTTGCACGCATTAATCGCTTTTCCATTGATTCCTATGGGAAACATTGTTTCGTCTTACAAACTTTTCACCTTAAGGACCTCGTCCTGGAACCAATTAAGTTCGTAAGACAAGGTATCACTGTACATCTATTTGGCAACGGTTTTAGCATTCCACGCCACATCCAATACCATTTTGCTATGAATTTCCTCCAGGAATTGCATAACATGCCCCCATCTGTTATACCTCCTGTGCTTCCTTAAGGTTTTTCCCCCTCCTGCTCTGATGTTTTCATTAAAATTCTTTGAACCCCTCGCTTCAATAGATCTCCGGCTGCTCAGTGCAAAGTTGTCTTTCTCTCACAATCACCTCGCTACAAAGACAGGAAGAACATTGCGTGTTTCTCCAGGATGAAGACAATTTCAGACTCTTTTGTAAAGGCAGGATCAGTTCCACAATGACAAAGGAGATCTGAGGACAAACTGTTCTTTCTAAGGCTCAGGGCCACCTTTGCTTATTGCTACTGTGTTTCCTTGCAAAGAATGTTTTCCAAACCCTAAGTCTTTGCAGGGTTTTTTCCATTGCTCTACTTGCTCCAAACGTTTCTTTCTAGGTGCTAATGATGTTCCCAGCTCTTTCTGGCTTGCAAACTCTTTTATTGTTACTCCCTGTGAATAAAGTTTTTTTTAAAGCCCTCACTGGCTAAGGATGCTAGCCAAATGAATACCTGGTAAGCTGATTCTTTTTCCCATTTTCCTCCCCCCCAAAATATGGTACCAACCTACAGTGGTACCTCGTGATACGAACCCCTCGCCATACGAACAATCCGAGATATGAACCCAGGGTTCGGAAATTTTTTGCCTCTTCTTCCAACTTTTTCCGTCTTATGAACCCGCCGCCCGAACGCCAAACCCCGAGTCCACGTTTCGGCTGGCCAGGAAGGACGTCTTTATGATGTCAAAGCTCCACCCATGAAATTCCTTATTGGGATTCCCAAATTCCTTTCCAGCCTCCCGACCAGCCTGACAGTTCCACGGCTCTTTTGAAAAACTAGCAGCCGGGCGGGGGGCTTCTCAGCGTCCTTCTGAACCCGAACGCCGACCCTGAAGTTTTGCCGAACTTCTGGGTTCGGCGTTCGGGACAAACGCTGAGAAGTCCCCCAGCTGTTTCAAAAGGCGACAGCCGGGCTGCGGGGCTTCTTGGCGGCCTCCCGAACGCCAAACCTGGAAGTTCGGCAAAAGTTTGGGGTCGGCATTCAGGAGGACGCCAAGAAGCCCCCGGCTGTTTCAAAAGGTGACAGTCGGGCGGCGGGGCTTCTCGGCGGCCACCCGAACTGGAACTTTTGCCAAACTTCCGGGTTCGGCATTGGGAGAACGCTGAGAAGCGCCCGGCTGTTTCAAAAGGTGACAGCCGGGCAGCGGCGTTTTTTTTTCTTGCAAGCATTAATTCATTTTACATTGTTTCCTATGGAAAACAATGTTTCATCTTACAAACTTTTCGCCTTACGAACCTCCCCCGGGAACCAATTAAGTTCGTAAGACGAGGTATTACTGTACTTTTCCCCATCTAAGCATAATGCAAATGTTCACCCTTCTCAATAGTATTGCATTGGGGAAAAATAGCTAACTCTTTTAGTTTACCCAGTATTCATCTTATTTTGACCCTGGATCATCACAGATTCAGTTAGAAATGGCATTGATGTATTGATTGCAGAGGCTGGGTGTTGCAGCTTCCTTCTAAAATTTCTCATATCTGTACTAAAACTGTCACTCAGGTATGCTTACTAAGGAGTCAATTATTACATTCCAGGTCTGAAGGAATGAGATTGCTTACCTCATATCTCTGTCGAGGGAGAACCTAGCCTTCCTCACGGGTTATAACGACGTCTCCATTATAAGCAGCCTTTGTGGGTTTTCAGCTTGTTTAATCTTGCGCTTTTTTCCCCTTAACTTTTGGCTCTTCATGCTGAGATGCCTGGCTTAAATGGCAGCCATTTGTTACCCATCAACATTAAAAAAAAAATCCTCATCTTACTCCTTGCTGTTCTTCGTTCTTCAGTCCCAAAACTTCATTTGTTAATTAAATTAAATTCATTTGATTAAACATGAGGCATTTATAAAGTACTGCATGTGTGGGAGTGAAAAAAGAGACCAGACATAGGGGAGGAGCAGAGAGAGCTACAAAGGTGATAGTGTTCTGTTCTATTCTATTCTATTTCTATTCTATTCTATTCTATTTCTATTCTATTTCTATTCTATTACTATTCTATTCTATTTCTATTCTATTCTATTTCTATTCTATTCTATTCTATTTCTATTCTATTTCTATTCTATTTCCATTCTATTTCTATTCTATTCTATTTCTATTCTATTTCTATTCTATTTCTATTCTATTCTATTTCTATTCTATTTCTATTCTATTTCTATTCTATTCTATTCTATTCTATTTCTATTCTATTTCTATTCTACTTCTATTCTATTCTATTTCTATTCTATTTCTATTCTATTTCTATTCTATTTCTATTCTATTCTATTTCTATTCTATTCTATTCTATTTCTATTCCATTCTATTTCTATTCCATTCCATTCTAATTCTATTCCATTCCATTCCATTCTATTCCTTCTGGAGCATCCTTTGTCCATCATTTATTGCTGACCTATCTTACCTTATCATCACCATACAATTATCTTATACAGCAGGGTTTCCCAACCTTGGCAACTTGAAGATATTTGGACATCAACTCCCAGAATTCCCCAGCCAGCGAATTCTGGCTGGGGAATTCTGGGAGTTGAAGTCCAGATATCTTCAAATTGCCAAGGTTGGGAAACACTGTTATACAGAACCAAAGGGATACATTTGCACGGTGATCAAAATTTTGCCACGTGACACAAACATAATTTTTTTCCTCTTTAAAAAAAATATTTTTTTATTGCAAGGTGACATTCACTAGGTGCTGCATGCGAGTTTTGATAGCTGCAGAAAGGTTTTAAACAGTTCCTCCTCCTTCTTCCAGCTCTCTAGGGAATGGCACTAGTTTACAACAATTTAAAATCTATACGTTTAATCTATATACTTAATGGCCCGTGTCTTATGCGAGGCTGTGGGTGATTGGTTCCAAAGCCGCTTTAATAGCCTTAGGAAAATCTTGATGCTGTACAGTCTTTAAGTGACATTGATGTTTCTGTCACTCTGAAGCTAGTCAGTCATAATGAGCTTTTAAAATATACACAACAGTAGGTTTACGGGCTATTTATTTTTCTATTTATCTATTTATCTATTTATCTATTTATCTATCTATCTATTCATATCTATCTATCTATCATCTATTTATCATCTATCTATCTATCTATCTATCTATCTATCTATCTATCTATCTATCTATCTATCTATCTATCTATCTATCTATCTATCTATCTATCATCTATTTATCATCTATCTATCTATCTATCTATCTATCTATCTATCTATCTATCTATCTATCTATCTATCTATCTATCTTCTATTTATCATCTATCTATCTATCTATCTATCTATCTATCTGTCTATCATCTATCTATCATCTATCTATCTATCTATCTATCTATCTATCTATCTATCTATCTATCTATCTATCTATCTATCATCTATCTATCATCTATCCATCTATCATCTATCTATCTATCTATCTATCTATCTATCTATCTATCTATCTATCTATCTATCTATCATCTATCTATCTATCTATCTATCTATTTATCATCTATCTATCGTCTATCTATCTACCTACCTACCTATCATCTATCTATCTATCTATCTATCTATCTATCTATCTATCTATCTATTTATCATCTATCTATCTATCATCTATCTACCTACCTACCTATCTACCTACCTACCTACCTACCTACCTACCTATCTATCTATCTATCTATCTATCATCTATTTATCATCTATCTATCTATCTATCATCTATTTATCATCTATCTATCTATCATCTATTTATCATCTATCCATCTATCATCTATCTATCTATCTATCTATCTATCTATCTATCTATCTATCTATCTATCTATCTATCTATCTATCTATCATCTATCTATCTATCTATCTATCCATCTATCTATCTATTTATCATCTATCTATCATCTATCTACCTACCTACCTACCTACCTACCTATCATCTATCTATCTATCTATCTATCTATCTATCTATCTATCTATCTATCTATCTATCTATCTATCTATCTATCTATCTATTTATCATCTATCTATCATCTATCTACCTATCTATCTATCTATCTATCTATCTATCTATCTATCTATCTATCATCTATTCATTTATTTATTTATTAGATTTGTATGCCGCCCCTCTCCGTAGACTCGGGGCAGCTCACAACAGAATAAAACAGTTCATAACAAATCTAATAATTTACAATTTAAAATATTTTAAAAACCCCAATGTTAAGCAGACATACGTACAAACATACCATACATAAACTGTATAGGCCCTGGGGAGATATCTCAGTTCCCCCATGCCTGACGTTAAAGGTGGGTTTTGAGGAGTTTACGAAAGGCAAGGAGGGTGGGGGCAATTCTAATCTCCGGGGGGAATTGGTTCCAGAGAGTCGGGGCCGCCACAGAGAAGGCTCTTCCCCTGGGGCCCGCCAACCGACATTGTTTAGTTGACGGGACTTGGAGAAGGCCCACTCTGTGAGACAGGAAGCTGTGGTAATACTTTTGCCTCCCCCCCTTTATAAAAAAAAAATAGACATAGCATTAAGAGTCACTTGAGACAAACAGAGGGAAGCTATTTAAAGGCAGTTAATGATGCTGCCTAGAATTTTAGAAAGTTGGAGTGGGAGTGTGAATCACTGTCAGAAGAATTGCTAATCACTGTTATTTAAAGAAGTTGGTGTACCTCAGGCTTCATTAAATATAAAGTGTTGGCACCCTTTTGGAGCAATTATACCTGATAGGAAAGGGTGGATCTCTTCCCCCTTTGAAAGTCTCCGATCCGAACATTTAAGGCAATGTTCACCAACTCGTGGTCTGTGGTTTTGATGGTCGGTAGAAAAAATATTTCCATTTGTTTATATTGCACCGAACCAGGATAAAAAACCCTGATTCTGCTCTGGCAATCTCACACTACTTACCAGAGCTTACAAAACTTTCGCCAGACCCATCCTCGAATACAGCTCATCTGTTTGGAACCCATATCCCATCTCGGACATTAACACCCTTGAAAATGTCCAAAGATACTTCACCAGAAGAGCCCTTCACTCCTCCACTCGAAACAGAAGACCCTATGAGACTAGACTTTCAATCCTGGGCCTAGAAAGTTTAGAATTAAGACGCCTTAAACAAGATCTAAGTATTGCCCACAGGATCATATGCTGCAACGTCCTGCCTGTCAACGACTACTTCAGCTTCAACCACAACAACACAAGAGCACACAACAGATTTAAACTTAATATTAACCGCTCCAAACTTGACTGTAAAAAATATGACTTCAGTAACCGAGTTGTCGAAGCGTGTAATTCATTACCGGACTCCATAGTGTCACCCCCAAACCCCCAACACTTTACCCTTAGATTATCCACGGTTGACCTTTCCAGATTCCTAAGAGGTCAGTAAGGGGCGAGTACAAGTGCACTAGAGTGCCTTCCGTCCCCTGTCCTATTGCTCTCCTATATCTCCTATACCTTTCTTCTATTTCTATATCTCTTCTTCTATTCTTTGATTGATATGTTCTATTCCTATATCTTCTTTTCTATTCTTTCTTAGATATATTTTACTATGAGTATCTCCTCTATAACCCTCATCATGTATTTTATTATGTGTATATAGATATATACCCACTAAAACCCTCATTGTGTATTGGACAAAATAAATAAATAAATAAAAATAAATAAAATAAATATAAACTCAAACTACACCCCTGAGGTCCAGATGGTTGGGGACCCCTGCTGTAAAGCAGAAGTAAGTTTTACGTATTCTTAAAAAAAACAAAACACACACACATACACACAAAAGAGACAACAAAAGAAAACACACTCACAAAAACACAAAAGAGACGGGGTGGCGCAGTGGTTAGAGTGCAGCACTGCAGACTGCTTCAGCTAACGACTAGTTGTATTTCAGCAGTTCAAATCTCACCACCGGCTCAAGGTTGACTCAGCCTTCCATCCTTCCGAGGTGGATAAAATGAGGACCCAGATTGTTGGGAGCAATATGCACGATTGTGTAAACTGCTTTGGAGGGGGCTGCAAAAGCACTAAAAGAAGCGGTATATAAGTCTAAGGGCTATTGCTATTGCTAGATTTATTTATTTATTTATTGGATTTGTATGCCGCCCCTCTCCGGAGACGCGGGGCGGCTAACAGCAACAATAAAGCAGTGTACAATAGTAGTTTGATGTTAGAAATAATTAAAAGCCCATTAATATAAAAAACCCAACCACCCATACATACATACCATGCATAGAATTGTAAAGGCCTAGGGGAAAGAGGGTCTCAATTCCCCCATGTCTGATGGCAGAGGTGGGTTTTAAGCAGCTTACAAAAGGCAAGGAGGGTGGGGGCAATTCTAATCTTTGGGGGGAGTTGGTTCCAGAGGGCCGGGGCCGCCACAGAGAAGGCTCTTCCCCTGGATCCCGCCAAGCAACATTCTGTAGTTGACGGGACCCGGAGAAGATCCACTCTGTGGGACCTAACTGGTCGCTGGGATTTGTGCAGCAGAAGGTGGTCCCTGAGATAATCTGGTCCGGTGCCATGAAGGGCTTTATAGGTCATAACCAACACTTTGAATTGTGACCGGAAACTGATCGGCAACCAATGCAGACTGCGGAGTGTTGGTGTAACATGGGCATATTTAGGGAATCCCATGATTGCTCTCGCAGCTGCATTCTGCACGATCTGAAGTTTCCGAACACTTTTCAAAGGTAGCCCCATGTAGAGAGCGTTACAGTAGTCAAACCTCGAGGTGATGAGGGCATGAGTGACTGTGAGCAGTGACTCCTGGTCCAAGTAGGGTCGCAACTGGTGCACAAGGCGAACCTGGGCAAACGCCCCCCTCGCCACAGCTGAAAGATGTTTCTCTAATGTGAGCTGTGGGTCGAAGAGGACGCCCAAGTTGCGGACCTTCTCTGAGGGGGCCAGTGATTCTCCCCCCAGGGTAATGGATGGAATAGATGGAATTGTCCTTGGGAGGCAAGACCCACAGCCACTCTGTCTTGTCTGGGTTGAGCTTGAGTTTGTTGACACTCATAGATGCTGAAATACCCACCAGAAAAGCAATTCATTAGGGGCTGTTGTCTAGTGTATTGACGTCGGGCAGTTTTCTGCAAAATAAAAAGGAAGTGTTGATGAAAAAAGGCTGAGCCGCATTGGAAAACAAAGCATTTACTTTGATAGATAGGCATCTCATTCAAGCTTAATGACAGCTGTTACAATACAACACAAAAATGTATTGATTGCGCTTCTTGAGTTGTGATTGTTCGTACATCGGTGTTCGTGTTCCCACATTATGGACATGTCACGCTTTGAGGATGAAGAGTGGGATTGTTAACGTCATGAGAGGGTGCGGGGGAGGGGGAGAGTCCATTTATCCAGACCATAATTAATAAGGAACTTTGGGCTGTGTTTCAAACTGTGCCGTTTTTAAATTCACATGTCATTAAATGTAGAATCCTTGGAGAACTTCTCGTCATTATACCTAGTGATGGTCGAACCGAACCCGCACAATTCGGAAGTGATCACCTTGGCGTCCTTAGCAACCTGCCGGTGACGTCAAAGCTCCGAAAGCCAAACGCAACCCCGAACTTTGCCAGAAGTTTCAAAAAATTTTGGGTTTGTATTCAGCATACTGAACACTGCAAAATTCAGTATGGGTTCGAGTTCGGGTTCAGTTCGTGTTCGGCCAAATTTTGCATAAAGTTCGTCCGAACTTGCCGAACCCGAACACCGTTGGGTTCGCCCATCACTAATTATATCATTACAGATAAAGGGATGTCCAGTCTTCTATTTATTTATTTATTCAATGATTGATTGATTGATTGATTGATTGATTGATTGATTGATTGGATTTCTATGCTGCCCCTCTCTGAGGACTCGGGGCATCTCACAACATATAATATACAGTATACAAATCTTAAATCCAATGAATGAATTAATAATCTTAAAACCCCCCAAAAGCCTAAAAACCAATAATTCCATTCACTCAACATTCTCTCAACACATTCATTGGCCAGGGGGCAAAGATCTAATGACCCCAGGCATGGCAGTATAAATGAGTCTTCAGATTCTTATGGAAGGCAAGGAGGATCGGGGCAGTACAAATCTCTGGAGGGAGCTGATTCAAGTGGGCCGGGCCCCCCACAGAGAAGGCTTTTCCCTAGGCCCCGCCAAGCGACATTGTCTAGCTATCGGAACCTGGAGGAGGCGGACTCTGTGGGACCTGACCGGTTGCTGGCATTCATGTGGCAGAAGGCGGTCTTGGAGGTATTTTGGTCCCATGCCATGTAGGGCTTTATAGGTCATAACCAACACTCTGAATTGAGCCTGGAAACCAATTGGCAGCTAGTGCAGACCACGGAGTGTTGGAGAGATATGCCCGTGTCTGGGCAAGTCCATGACAGCTCGCGCGGCTGCATTTTGCACCATTTGAAGTTTCCGAACGCTTTTCAAAGGTAGCCCCACATAGAGAGCATTTCAGTAGTCAAACCTCGAGGTGATAATGTTTTCTTCAAAGCCTCCATTGATGGAGCACTTGCAACTCCAGGAGGCAAATGGTTCCATTCATTAATCATTCTCATTGTCCTTATTGGATCTTCCTCTACTGGAGATTTTTTTTCTCCGTCCAAAAATAAACCAGAAGCTCACACAGTTGAGTGATTTTAGCTGAATTAAATAATTTCTTTTTAATCATAATAACAAATATTTACAATACCCGAGTACAGTGATACCTCGTCTTACGAACCCCTCGTCATACAAACTTTTTGAGATATGAACCCGGGGTTTAAGATTTTTTTGCCTCTTCTTCCGAACTATTTTCACCTTATGAACCCAAGCCACCACTTTTAGGATGCCCCGCCTCCAGACTTCCATTGCCAGCCGAAGGCTTCCCTCACTGTGAAACTCTACCTCTGGGCTTCCGTTGCCAGTGAAGCAGCCGTTTTTGCACTGCTGAGAATCCCCTGAGGCTCCCCTTCATGAGAAACCCCACCTCCAGACCTCCTTGTTTTTGCAATGCTGCAGGGGAATCCCAGCAGCACAAAAACAGGCGCTTCACTGGCAACGGAAGTCTGGAGGTGGGGTTTCCCAGCGAGGGGAGCCTCAGCGAAATTGCAGCATCGCAAAAACACGGAAATCTGGAGGTGGGGTTTCCCATGGAGGGGAGCCTCAGGGGATTCCCAGCAGTGCAAAAACGGGCGCTTTGGCTGGTAAAAGGGGTGAGTTTTTGGGCTTGCACGCATTAATCGCTTTTCCATTGATTCCTTTGGGAATCATTGTTTCGTCTTACAAACTTTTCACCTTACGAACCTTGTCCCGGAACCAGTTAAGTTCGTAAGATGAGGTATCACTGTATTCCTCTTCATTCAATTACAGAGAATTAGCTTCATTATAGCAAGTTCACAGCAGATACTTTTACAGAGACCATAACACAGAGCATGTGCTAGCCAGAGGACCTTTGGCCTTGGGGAAGACCGTTTCGTTTTCCGGAGGCTTCAGGGAAACTGGATGTCCATTTTTCAGAACTTCCGGTTTGCCCATTGGACAGGTTTTTTTTCACTCCGGGGCTTAAAGGAAACTTCCAAGACTAAAAATGAGCTGGCTAGCACATACATGCACACTGCAGCTGGCATAGCGCAACGCCTTGGTTGTCTTCTGATAGGGCTGCATTTGCCACTTGTGGTACCCATGCCATAGGTTTATCATCATGAATCTAAAGAAACCAAAGTATTGGTTTGACTTTGAGGCTTTTTTTGGGGTGGGGAGGGAGTTTGATGCTGGAGGCATTGCAGTGGCTCAGTGTTTAAGATGTTGAGCTAATCACTTGGGCCTGAATGTAATGAAAATTAATAGATAAGTGAGAGCAAATAGTTGAGATGTAACAGCAAATAGCATTGTAAGTTTGTATGACGATATTGAAAAAAGTTTATATGAAAGCTTCCCAGGTGATAAAAGTTAAAGGAGGCAACATATTGTCAGATGATAAATACCGAATATAAATGTAAATTCATCGTATTGCATTGAAGATTGAAGGTTTATTTTATTTATTTATTTATTTATTTATTTATTTATTTATTTATTTATTTATTTATTTGTTAGATTTGTATGCCGCCCCTCTCCGTAGACTCTGTATGATATCGCACTGTTTAAAAGTGGAGAAAAACAAAATCTTCATAAGAGAAGGATTTAGGGGTAGTGATTTCTGACAGTCTCAAAATGGGTGAGCAGTGTGGTCGGGCAGTAGGAAAAGCAAGTAGGATGCTTGGTTGCATAGCTAGAGGTATAACAAGCAGGAAGAGGGAGATTATGATCCCGCTATATAGAGCACTGGTGAGACCACATTTGGAATACTGTGTTCAGTTCTGGAGACCTCACCTACAAAAAGATATGGATAAAATGGAAAGGGTCCAAAGACGGGCTACAAGAATGGTGGAAGGTCTTAAGGATAAAACGTATCAGGAAGGACTTAATGAACTCAATCTGTAGAGTCTGGAGGACAGAAGGAAAAGGGGGGACATGATTGAAACATTTAAGTATGCTAAAGGGTTAAATAATGTCCAGCAGGGAAGTGTTTTTAATAGGAAAGTGAACACAAGGACAAGGGGGCACAATCAGAGGTGAGTTGGGGGAAAGATCAGAAGCAACATGAGAAAATATTATTTGACTGAAAGAGTAGTAGATGCTTGGAACAAACTTCCAGCAGACGTGGTTGGTAAATCCACAGGAACTGAATTTAAACATGCCTGGGATAAACATAGATGCATCCTAAGATAAAATACAGGAAATAGTATAAGGGCAGATGAGATGGACCATGAGGTCTTTTTCTGCCGTCAATCTTCTATGTTTCTATTAAAAAAAAACCCTTTTATTCAGAAAAAAGATGTTGCGCTTGTTGGCTGGAAAGCCGAAGTTTGAGACCCCGATATCATGTGAAAGGGTGAACTCCGGTCCTCGCCCCAGCTCTTGCCAGCCTAGCAGTTCGAAAGCATGTAAATGCAAGTAGATAAATAGGTACCACTTTGGCAGAAAGGTAACCGTGCTCCTTGATCTCAAGCTAGTCTCAGGATTACAAAAACGTCTTTGGACATTGGAGTGCTGGCTCAATAGCCTTGAAACGGAGATGAGCAACGCCCGTTAGAGCCGGCGTTGACTAGCGGAGTAAAATTCGCAGGGACTCCACAGGAGCAATTTCCATGGAGATGAACCTTTATCCATGGTTCCTTTCACGTCCCACGATATATAAATGTCTTCACACAAATGGGAAAATCAGAATCCTCCGTTGATTGTAGACAGTTGCCCTTTAGAGAGCAACTGAACACATCCAAGGGACATGATTAGGAATGCAAAGCAGCGAGTCGTTTAACTCAGAGAATTATAGAATGAAGTTTAGGAAGGACCTTGAAAAATCCTCGCCGCAAAATGTTCTCAGTCAGTAGTAGATGATTGCAAAATGAATTGGATCCATCAGGACAGTATGACTTTTAAGCTGGCAAACACAAGCTTTACGTTGACTCGACAAAAGTATAATTCATAAACCGTGCAACGTATTTGTTCCTGTTGACTCACATCTTTAGTATTTTGTCCAGTTCTATCCTATTCTTCTTTATTCTCCATTCCATTCCATTTTATTTCCATTCCATTCCAGTCTATTCTCAATAAAGATTCTGTTCCGTTCCATTTTTTAAAATCCTGTTCTGTTCCATTCCGTCCCAATCCATTTTAAGCTTCAGTTGCATTTTATTTTGTAACCCCATAAAATATAGCACACACTCTAATTTGCTGTGAAAGAGGAGTTCCAGGCTGCTTGTTAAGACAATCTTTCTAACCCCTGGCTTTCCTCTGCTTCTTTTTAACCGTCTCCTAGGTGAAACCATGAGAATCGCTTCCTCGGAATTTGCTGACGATCCTTGTTCCTCCGTCAAACGGGGCACGATGGTCCGGGCTGCTCGGGCTCTGCTTTCGGCTGTCACTCGCTTGCTCATCTTGGCAGATATGGCAGATGTCATGAGGCTTTTATCTCACCTGAAAATTGTAAGACCCCTCCCCCCCTTCAACGATTCGCGTCTTCCCATGTCTTGAGGGCATCTGGGTGGGTTGCAGGAGAGAAAATGGACGTACAGTACTATGTGGGATGCTCCATAAAACATCAAGAAAATATCTCATTAACGCATGGAACGTACTTTGAATTACCTGGGTAATTTGGCAGACGTGTCTTGCAGCGAGTGTGTTCCACTCCAACGACCTTGGCACAGCCTTTTCCCACCCAAGGGATTTGATCTTTGGTATATCCCATGTTGGACTCTCCTTCCAAATGCAGTGGAGAAGAACCTGAATGGTCTTCCCAATGCACTGGAAGGAGAGTCCAAACCCACCCGGCATGGTTTGTTAGCCAGGTCGCCGGAGTATTTGGGTTGTTGAAGTTATTTGTTGTTTATATTCAATAAAATTTGTGGTTCTTACATTGCCTTCGTTTTTAAAACTGAGCTCCTGGGGGCGACTAGGGGGCGGTGCTTACTAATTATTTAAATTAATTCACTCTCTACCAATAGGATTGGTTATTAAAATCAGTACAGATCTTCTTAAAACTGTGAACTATGTTTTGAAATACTCGTTATTAAAGCTGTTTATAAACCACAGGTGCCATAAAATCCCTAAACTAATTGTATAATCTGCATTGTATTATTTTGTTGCAGTTTTAGAACTTTCTTTCATATTACAGTATCTCCATCTTTCATATCTTGTTGGTTGAGGCCTTCAGCTTTAAATGTATAGGCTTTAAAATCTAGAAAAGGCGTTAGCTAAACGTTTTGGAAAAAGGCATTTTAAGGCACTTAGAGGTGGTACAGTGGTACCTCTACCTAAGAACGCCTCTACTTACAAAGTTTTCTAGATAAGAACCGGGTGTTCAAGATTTTTTTGCCTCTTCTCAAGAACCATTTTCCACTTACAAACATGAGCCTCCGAAACTGTAACTGGAAAAGGCAGAGAGAAGCCTCCGCGGGGCCTCTCTAGGAATCCCCTGGGAGGAAACAGGGCCGGAAAAGGCGGGGAGAAGCCTCTGCGGGGCCCTTCTAGGAATCTCCTGGGAGGAAACAGGGCCAGAAAAGGCTTGGAGAAGCCTCCGTGGGGCCTCTCTAGGAATCTCCTGGGAGGAAACAGTGACAATGTGTACGTATTTTTGGTTGGACTAGAAGCCCTATAAGCAATGGGTGGAAACTAATCAAGGAGAGAAGCAACTTAGAACTAAGGAGAAATTTCCTCACAGTTAGAACAATGGATCAGTGGATAACCATCTGTCTGAAGTAGTGTTGGGTTTCCTGCCCAAGCAGGAAGTTGGACTAGAAGACCTCCAAGGTCCCTTCCAACTCTTTTGTTGTTGTTGTTGTTGTTGTTGTTGTTGTTGTTGTTGTTGTTGTTATTACTACAGTGGTACCTCTACTTAAGAAATTAATTTGTTCCGTGACCAGGTTCTTAAGTAGAAATGTTCTTAAGTAGAAGCAATTTTTCCCATAGGAATCAATGTAAAAGCAAATAAGGCGTGCAAGCCCATTAGGAAAGAAATAAAAGCTCGGAATTTAGGTGGGAGGAGGAGGAGGAAGAAGAGGAGGAGGAAGAAGGTGAGGGGAATCAAGAAAATCCAAAACTTTAAGGCTTCAAAAAAAAGAGGGACTCTGAGGTGGCGAGGAGGAGCATGGGCCTCCAATAGACCCACCGCGAGGCTGCACCCCGTACACTGGCTGCTGCTGCTACCTGCTTCCTCTTCCTTCCCATGCTGAAGGGCTGCCCTCTCCTCTGCTTGCTCACCTTGTAGCTGGCGCCTTTCCTTCGCTGTGGTGACTCCTCGGCTCCCCAGAGCGAAGGGAGCGTTTCTTTTCTCTGGGCACTGGCAGAGGTTTATTCCCTCTCCAAGCGCCCAGAGAAAGGAAAATGCTTCGTTCGCTCTGGACCGCCAAAGCCTCCTTAAGCGCCACCGAAAGGCTCCTCTGGCAGCCCAGATGGCTGGGATTAAAAGGGGAATGACAGGAAACTGACCAGGCCTTCGTGCTGCTCTCAAATTTCCTGGGAATTTTTTCCGGGCTCCGGTTCTTATCTAGAAAAGCTCTTAAGTAAAGGCGTTCTTAAGTAGGGGTACCACTGTATTATTGTTATTGTTATTGTTATTGTTGTTGTTGTTGTTTTTATTGTTGTTGTTGTTGTTGTTGTTGTTATTATTATTATTATTATTATTATTATTATTATTATTATTATTACTATTACCACCTACAAGGTCCTTTCAAGCCCTATGATTCTATTTTGATGGCTTTTAAAAAATTTCCTGACAAAGCACGTAGCCCACACTGTTACATTTTCAAGGTATAAATGCTATAGTTTGATTGAAGAAAGAAAATATAACTTTCTTTTCTGAAACTGTTGATTAGATCTGAGTTTGTAAATGTGGCTGGGCAATTCAGAGAGTTGGAAATCCATACGTCTTAAAATTGCTAAGGTTAAAAAAACCCACCGGATTAGCAACTTATCCAAAATATATAACGTCTAGGACAATGGAAGCTGCTGTCTTTTATTGGATTTTTACTCTTTTTTTTAATAACATCTCAATGGTCTGCCACAAAAATTATTGAGAGTTTACAGATTTCTAGTATAGCATTTTAATGGCATTCTAACAGATGAGCATTTTAAAAGGTCAGTGTTTTTGGTTTTCTGTTGCAATAAGTGCATTTCTAAATTTGTAGTTATTGCCCATGCTAGCATTATTTTTTATCCCTTACTTGCTTAGCGTTGTAACTTCTCCATCCCTATTATTTTAATGCTGTTTTGTTTATTTTTATATACCCGTTTTTTTTTTTACCGTTTTCCTTTTTACGAGTCTCTCTTTGCGTTTAGAGCCTCTGATACGAAATTGTACAATGTGCTAGTTAGTCAGCATAGTAAAAGCTTTTATTTTATATTGGGGATGTGCATACTTCCAAAATAATTGGGAAGAGCTGCTTCAAAATGCACACGGGCTCAAGTGTTGTAACTTTTTGAAGCCTCTGTGTTCTGCCTGACTGGCTCAGGCAATGCGTAACAGTCCAAGGAAAAGAAATCAAACACACATGTGCTCTGCTAATCAGCAAACTTGTATTAAATAAACAAAAAAGGGTTACTCAAAACAGTCCTTAGTGTCCGAAAACAATGATAGTGCAAGGCTTACTTCAGCTGCATACAAAAACACAGGAGAAAACAAACAAAGACAACCTGGAATGAGCAAAGACGTTTCAGGAGTCCTTTTGAATCTTTGGAGCAAACAGCAAGTCCCAGAGGTTTCACCTCCCACTTGTCTGAAAAAGCTGGGTTGAAAACTCCAACGGCACGGAACAGAAACTTCGGAGCAGGAACCACAAAATAACACAGATAAACAGCCACAGTTTGCCTTGTGCCTTTGTTCCCTTTTATCCCTTTAGCCCTCATTAAGGGAACCACACCCAGCCCTCAGTATAAGAACCACACCCAGCCCAGGTGCTACGATGATGACTTGTAATACTCCTTCAATCGATCCCTTCTTTGCATAGCTCTTCGGCTACGCAGATCAATATAATGATCTGCAGAAGAACCAAGGGACGAAAGACTGTCTGAGGGACTGCATGCCAAATCCCCTGGGCTGTCTGCTGAATCCTGCGTACCAGTGGCCTCGTCCTCCTGGCTGTCTGCCACGTCCTCCTGGCTGTCTGCCACATCTTCCTGGCTGTCAGCCAGGCTTTTGCATTCACTTTGTGCCGTGTCTCTCCCATCTGTGAGAGCAACGGCTGGCCCAGGCCCAAACACAACACGCTGTGTCCTTTTGGAGGCTTTTGTGTGAACCCAAACAAAGATGCAACACTTTTAAAGAATTGTGCTTTCTCTCTCATTTTTTTCTTTAGAGTGTTCTAAAGTACTGTTTAATATTTGGTTTCTGAATCCTTCTTAATCTCCGAGAGGAGGGCTTTTTTTTTTTTTTTTTGGATGCTATAGGTATAAAAAACAATCTCTGGCTTATCGGGTATGGATTAGCCACATTAAGCTCCGCATGTGAGTTGAATTTTTAAGAAGCAAGAAAATAAAAATTGCTAATGTGTTCCATAGCATGGGTGCAGTCAAACTCAAGGCCCGGGGCCTGGATCCGGTTTGGGGGGTGCTTAAAACTGGCCCCCAGGGCAGTAGCGGGTTATAGCTTCAGAAGAGAAGGATTTAGGGGTAGTGATTTCTGACAGTCTCAAAATGGGTGAGCAGTGTGGTTGGGCAGTAGGAAAAGCAAGTAGGATGCTTGGCTGCATAGCTAGAGGTATAACAAGCAGGAAGAGGGAGATTGTGATCCCATTATATAGAGCGCTGGTGAGACCACATTTGGAATATTGTGTTCACCTACAAAAAGATATTGACAAAATTGAACGGGTCCAAAGACGGGCTACAAGAATGGTGGAAGGTCTTAAGCATAAAACGTATCAGGAAAGACTTCATGAACTCAATCTGTCTAGTCTGGAGGACAGAAGGGAAAGGGGGGGGGGGCGTGATAGAAACATTTAAATATGTTAAAGGGTTAAATAAGGTTCAGGAGGGAAGTGTTTTTAATAGGAAAGTGAACACAAGAACAAGGGGACACAATCTGAAGTTAGTTGGGGGAAAGATCAAAAGCAACGTGAGAAAATATTATTTCACTGAAAGAGTAGTAGATCCTTGGAACAAACTTCCAGCAGACGTGGTTGGTAAATCCACAGCAACTGAATTTAAACATGCCTGGGATAAACATATATCCATTGTAAGATAAAATACAGGAAATAGTATAAGGGCAGACTAGATGGATCATGAGATCTTTTTCTGCCGTCAGTCTTCTATGTTTCTATGTTTCTAAGCAAGAAAATAAAAATTGCTAATGTGTTCCACAGCATGGGTGTAGTCAAACCCAAGGCCCGGGGCCTGGATCCAGTTTGGGGGGTGCTTAAAACTGGCCCCCATTGCAGTAGCGGGTTATAGCTGATTTAAGAGATGTGCAGGAGGATAGTGGTGATGAGAACTTATTAGAAATTCCATCAGAAGATAGCATGTATAGTGGTACTTCTTCAGATAATGGTGGAGTAGAGGACAGTCCTTGGTTAAGTGCCAGATTTAGAAGGTCAGAGAAAAGAAGGGATGAACTTGGGGGAAAGCGGTTTTGAATATGCTATTCTGAGTGTGTAAATTAATTAATTACCTCACATCCGGAATTCACCGGAAAAGACGGATGCTTTTCTGCAAAGTGAAAAAATACAAGGTGGTTGCTTTTACGAGAAGTGAGTCATTATATTGCATGATAAAACTGTTTTTAAGTAGCGTGAACCTGACCCAGAGATAAGGAGATGTTTGAAGTTGACGGTCTGTTCATTTAGAGAGAATTTATGACTCTGTAGTTGCCTGAGAGTTTGGAAGGCATTTTTGAATGCCGGAGATATATGCTGACGAATTCCAATGTGGAAGAA
Source organism: Erythrolamprus reginae (assembly GCF_031021105.1). Classification (NCBI taxonomy): domain Eukaryota; kingdom Metazoa; phylum Chordata; class Lepidosauria; order Squamata; family Dipsadidae; genus Erythrolamprus; species Erythrolamprus reginae. The sequence goes on from NC_091956.1 coordinate 4,655,207, forward strand.
AGTAAATAAGGAAGTGTTATTTTGAAAATTACAAGCCTGTAGAGATCGTATTTTTGGAGTAGCCAGCCAGACCAGAACAATAAGTATGAACTAGTTGCCAAGCATCTGAATTTTGGTTAGACAAATTCATGGATGCCAAGTGTATCGGTGGTGATTGAAACGGATGTCCATGTGCCGCCTCTATGTTTGTTGAGGCAGGCAGGGTTCCCTTGAGTCCCATTTGTTGGGGGTCAAGGGAAAGGGAGGGTCTTGCCTTCTCTTTCTGCTCAAGATCCCCATGGACAATTGGTGGGCCACTGCGGGACACAGAATGCTGGACTCGAAGGGCTTTGGCCTGATTCAGCAGGGCTCTTCTTAGGTTCTTATGTTCTTATGATCCCATGGGCAAGGTCGTAAGTGTGAGAAATGGCCCTAAGTCACTTTGTTCTGTGCCGTTGTAACTTTGAACAGCCCCTAAATGAACGGTTGTAAGTCGAGGACTAATCCGTACATCAGCGAAGGCCTGCTGTCTTTGGTGCAACTGTCCTCCGATGCTGCTGCGGGTTCACGCACACTCATCGGCATGAGATAATGCTTCTGCGCATGTACAGCAAACGAAATCTTGCACAAGGACAATTGTTTGTTTGTTTATTCATTCATTCATTCATTCATTCATTCATTCATTCATTCATTCATTCATTCATTCATTCATTCGATTTGTATGCCACCCCTCTCCGTAGACTCAGGGCGGCTCACAACACAATAAAACAATTCATGGCAAATCTAATAATTTACAATTTAAAATATTTTTTAAAAAACCCATTATTAAACAGACATACATACAAACATACCATACATAAATTATATAGGCCCGGGGGAAATAACTCAGTTCCCCCATGCCTGACGACAAAGGCGGGTTTTGAGGAGTTTATGAAAGGCAAGGATGTTAGGGGCAGTTCTAATCTCTGAGGGGAGCTGGTTCCAGAGAGTCGGGGCCGCCACAGAGAAGGCTCTTCCCCTGGGGCCCGCCAACCAACATTGTTTAGTTGACGGGACCCGGAGAAGGCCGACTCTATGGGACCTAATCGGTCGCTGGGATTCGTGCAGCAGAAGGCGGTCCCTGAGATATTCTGGTCCGATGCCATGAAGGGCTTTATAGGTCATAACCAACACTTTGAATTGTGACCGGAAACTGATCGGCAACCAATGCAGACTGCGGAGTGTTGGTGTAACATGGGCATTTTTGGGAAAGCCCATGATTGCCCTCGCAGCTGCATTCTGCACGATCTGAAGTTTCCGAACACTTTTCAAAGGTAGCCCCATGTAGAGAGCGTTACAGTAGTCGAGCCTCGAGGTGATGAGGGCATGAGTGACTGTGAGCAGTGACTCCCTGTCCAAATAGGGTCGCAACTGGTGCACCAGGTGAACCTGTGCAACCCCCCCTCGCCACAGCTGAAAGATGTTTCTCTAATGTGAGCTGTGGATCGAGGAGGACGCCCAAGTTGCGGACCCTCTCCGAGGGGGACAATAATTCCTCCCCCAGGTTGATGGACGGACAGATTAGCAATTAGCAATTCCCGGTCATATTTTTGTTCCGCGCAATCACAGAAGCAAAAGATGGGCGGAAATCACTGAAATCTCACTCACGCGAGTGTCTTCACATGGGATTTTGCTTGCTGCGCATGTCCAGAAGGGGGCGTGCAGCTGTGCACGCATCCCAAAATTTGCTATCGAAACGAAACACCTTACCGTTCCGGTAGCAGGCCATCCCTGCCGTACATCAAAATGAAACGCAACCGTAGTTGCAGCAGGCGCTCATCGTCAAAGCAAGCATGGCTTTTATTTTGGATAGGGAGCTGTACATGATCGCCCTCTTGTGGCGGACACAAGCTATGGACTTGGTCACAGGAAGAAAGGGAAACCCATACAAACGCCAGGGGTTTGATACCGTAACAGTGACAGCTGGGAACAGGAATCGCTTCATGAGTCATCGAAGAAGGGGACAAAACAAAAGCCCACCCCACCCGAGGAATTACAAAGCAGCAAAGGGATTTTATTGGGTGAGGTTGTGTGTGTTTGCTTTGCCTTGTGGCCCTGCCAGAAAAGGTAAATAAAAAAAACGGATAAATAAATGTGTAACAAAACATAGAAACATAGAAGACTGACGGCAGAAAAAGACCTCATGATCCATCTAGTCTGCCCTCATACTATTTCCTGTATTTTATCTTACAATGGATATATGTTTATCCCAGGTATGTTTAAATTCAGTTACTGAGGATTTGTCTACCACGTCTGCTGGAAGTTTGTTCCAAGGATCTACTACTCTTTCAGTCAAATAATATTTTCTCACGTTGCTTTTGATCTTTCCCCCAACTAACTTCAGATTGTGTCCCCTTGTTCTTGTGTTCACTTTCCTATTAAAAACACTTCCCTCCTGGACCTTATTTAACCCTTTGACGTATGTAAATGTTTCGATCATGTCCCCCCTTTTCCTTCTGTCCTCCAGACTATTCAGATGGAGTTCATGAAGTCTTTCCTGATACGTTTTATGCTTAAGACCTTCCACCATTCTTGTAGCCCGTCTTTGGACCTGGTCAATTTTGTCCATATCTTTTTGTAGGTGAAGTCTCCAGAACTGAACACAGGATTCCAAATGTGGTCTCACCAGCACTCTATACAGTGGGATCACAATCTCCCTCTTCCTGCTTGTTATACCTCTAGCTATGCAGCCAAGCATCCTACTTGCTTCCCCTACCGCCTGACTGCACTGTTCACCCATTTTGAGACTGTCAGAAATCACGACCCCTATACAGCTGTGTGCATTGTAGAGCCAGGCACCTATTTTCCCTGCCAATATTTGAACAGTGTGTGTTTGACAGTAAAGACGAGACGAGATGCTCAAATTTGATCCCAGTTTCTATGGTTTCTCTGCATTTTCTTTATTTTATGTGCTGAACTCTCGTCATGTGAGTCGTTAACCATTCGTTACCGGTCATCATTTATTTGTGTCTTGCAACAGTATTGTTGAACTGAGAGCCCTTCCAAGGCCTTAAATTTAATAATGGGCTACAAATGGCAAAGGCATTGTATCAAACTGCTTCCGACCCAGAACAGGGGTAGGAAAAGTTGGCTCTTCTATGACATGTGGACTTCAACTCCCAGAATTCCTGAGCTAGCATGATTGGCTCAGGAATTCTGGGAGTTGAAGTCCACAAGTCATAAAAGAGCCAACTTTGCCTACCCCTTGTTCTGTCGGGCTCTCTGGTAGACTCCTCCCAAAAATTCACAGGTACAAATTTCAGACACACACACGTTTGAAAATTCAAAACAATGTTCTTTATAAGGAAAATTCACTTAAACCAAGCCCTCTTTCTGTATAGCAAAGAGCACTGGTCTCCAAACAAACTGGCAATTGGTACAAGTTCCTTATCAGTTCTGTGATTCTTAGCTTGCAGCTGTGAGGCAATTCACAGTCCTTCTTTTACAAAGTGACACACACTTTGCTCTGGTTTAGTTTCAAAGCGGGGAAAAATCAGCACACAAAAGGTCAAAGTCAGCAAAGCAGGCACGAAACACAACGATCAGATAATCCTCCACAATTGCCAAACCCACAGGCTGCTATTTATAGCAGCCTCACTAATGACCACAGCCCCACCCAACCACAGGTGGCCTCATTTTCTTTGATAATAATCTCTCAGTTGTTGTTGCCTATGCATCGCTCTCCGCATGTGTGGCTGTATAATTAACTCTTGTTCCGAATCCAAGGAGGAGCTAGATAATTGATCTCCTTCTGAGCTGTCTGCCCCACTCTCCTCCTCCCTGTCACTCATGTCTTCTTGGTCAGAAGAGCCTTCAACAGCAGATTCCACCGGGGGCAAAACAGGCCTGCAGCATGTGGATGTCTCCCCCACATCCACAGTCCTTGGGGCAGGAGCAGGGCCAGAGCTAACCACAACACCCCTGAGTCCTGACCCAGAACCTTACAAGTCAGGGGGCTGTGAAACTTGATTTTAATGAAGGTTGCATCAGGGTTGTGTTTGACTTTGGAGAGCTTTCCCCCCTCCTTCTTTCCACAATTCTTTACTATAACAATTTCCCGATCTCTTCTACCAGATGTTATGGGCAATCATTTATTTCTTACTCTTCGTACTCCAATAAACATTTTATTTCTAAATTTATACCCCGTTGTTTAATAGTAAATTGCTTTTCCAGGCAGAAAAGCTATTTATACTATTGCATTTTTATGATTCAACTAACAAAAAATACAATAGTATAAATAACAGGATAATACAAAATCTAACAGAAGTTAATTTCTAGCACGGTAAATAGAAGTGGCTGTCCATTATAGATAGTTGATTGTAGATTAAATGGACCGACAGTATGTAAAACCTGGCATTAAAACTGTAGTATTAACATAGGATGTTGCTTGTCTTCTATCCAGATAAGGCTCTTGCTTGAGGCCACATAGTTTTAATCCAGTCCAATCCAGTCCTCGTGCAGCACTCTGCCTTGCCTCCAGAATTTGTGAATGCTCCAACACTGGAAGTTTTAAAGAAGATGTTGGATAACCATTTGTCAAAAGTCTTGTAGGGTTTCCTGCTTTAATTGAGGGTTGGACTAGAAGACCTCCAAAGTCCCTTCCAACCTCTTCTCTTCTCTTCTCTTCTCTTCTCCTCTCCTCTCCTCTCCTCTCCTCTCCTATCCTATCCTATCCTATCCTCTATGATTCTTCTCTTCTCCTCTCCTCTCCTCTCCTATCCTATCCTATCCTATCCTATCCTCTATGATTCTTCTCTTCTCCTCTCCTCTCCTCTCCTCTCCTATCCTATCCTATCCTCTCCTATCCTATCCTATCCTATCCTATCCTATCCTCTCCTCTCCTCTCCTCTCCTCTCCTCTCCTATCCTATCCTATCCTATCCTATCCTATCCTCTCCTATCCTATCCTATCCTATCCTATCCTCTCCTATCCTCTCCTCTCCTCTCCTATCCTATCCTATCCTATCCTATCCTCTCCTCTCCTCTCCTATCCTATCCTATCCTATCCTCTCCTATCCTATCCTATCCTATCCTATCCTATCCTCTCCTCTCCTCTCCTCTCCTCTCCTCTCCTATCCTATCCTATCCTATCCTATCCTCTCCTCTCCTCTCCTCTCCTCTCCTCTCCTATCCTATCCTATCCTATCCTCTCCTCTCCTCTCCTCTCCTCTCCTCTCCTCTCCTCTCCTCTCCTCTCCTCTCCTCTCCTCTCCTCTCCTATCCTATCCTATCCTATCCTATCCTATCCTCTATGATTCTTCTCTTCTCCTCTCCTCTCCTCTATGATTCTTCTCTTCTCTTCTCTTCTATGATTCCTCTCCTCTCTTCTATGATTCCTCTCCTCTCCTCTATGATTCTTCTCTTCTCTTCTCTTCTCCTCTATGATTCTTCTCTTCTCTTCTCCTCTCTCTTGTCTTCTCTTGTCTTCTCTTGTCTTCTCTTGTCTTCTCTTGTCTTGTCTTGTCTTCTCTTCTCCTCTCCTCTCCTCTATGATTCTTCTCTTCTCTTCTCCTCTCTCTTCTCTTCTCTTCTCTTCTCTTGTCTTCTCTTGTCTTCTCTTGTCTTCTCTTGTCTTCTCTTGTCTTGTCTTCTCCTCTCCTCTATGATTCTTCTCCTCTCCTCTATGATTCTTCTCTTCTCTTCTCCTCTATGATTCTTCTCTTCTCTTCTCTTCTCTTCTCTTCTCTTCTCTTCTCTTCTCTTCTCCTCTCTCTTCTCTTCTGTTCTCTCCTCCATTCTATTATTGCTTTCTCTTCTCTTCTATTTTCTCTTCTCTTCTCTTCTCTCCTCTCCTCTCCTCCATTCCATTCCATTCCATTATTTCTTTCTCTTCTCTCCTCTCCTCCTCCTCTTCTTTTCGTCTTCCCTCTTGAATCAAATAGCTTAAGAATAAACTGATTTAGATAAGTGAATAATTCCCACCGATGCATCTTGAGCAGACTTTCCTAAAAGCCGAGGATCAATTGGAGGCTTGTTTTAAACATCTTCTTTCCCGATTGGTTCCCATTGGTGTTTCAAGTATAAGAGATAATTCTGTTGTTCTGCCCCTACTCCCCTTGTTCACGATCTCCTTCCTGCTTGCCCCTAATGAGCGAGCGAGCCCGGTTTGCAGAAAAATGCTTTTAAATGTCATTGGTCTCTCGGGAAGCCATGCGATCCCGTTCAGCCCCCGGAAAGAGTGCTGCAGCGAAATCTTTAATCAATTATGTAGCAGCATTGTTTAATAGCAAGTCGGCTGACCCTAAAAGTCTTTCGTTTTGCTTCTGACGTTCATGTTGAAAGCATTCCACCAATTTTAGTAGGATACTGAGATCCCTGCCGGTCAGAGGATAGAACAAACAGTGACATATTGTCCCTTTGGCTCGCTTTCCTGGTGCCACTCAGTCTCGGTTGACGTTTAGTGCCTTTTTAGACAACAGCTAACTGTGACCCAAACATACATCGTAATATTTATTTTATTTATTTTATTTATTTATTCATTTGTCCAATACACAAATACATAGGAAGAAAAATAGACATGTAGTAATATATATAAGGGTAAAGTGAACTTAGAGGAGAGGATATATGAAAGAAAGAAAATATATATGATAGGTGAGAGAAAGGAAAGACAATTGGACAGGGGACGAAAGGCACACTACTGCACTTATTTAGATTTAGATTAAATTTAGATTTATTGGATTTATATGCCGCCCCTCTCCACAAACTCGGGGCGGCTCACAACAATAATAAAAAACAGTACATAATAACAAATGCAATACCCACCAATCTAATTATAATTTAAAATTAATAAATTCATAAAACAGTCCCAAAATATATAAAAACAGGCACACGGTCAATCAATCAAATGGCAAAACAACATGGGCAAGGGGGAAATGCTTTAGTTCCCCCATGCCTGACGGCAGAGGTGGGTCTCAAGGAGTTTACGAAAGGCAGGGAGGGTGGGGGCAATCCTAATCTCAGGGGGGAGCTGGTTCCAGAGGGTCGGGGCCCCCACAGAGAAGGCTCTTCCCCTGGGTCCCGCCAGACGGCATTGTTTAGTCGACGGGACCCGAAGAAGGCCGACTCTGTGGGATCTAACTGGTCACTGGGATTCGTGCGGCAGGAGGCGGTCCCGAAGATATTCTGGTCCGGTGCCATGGAGGGCTTTATAGGTGATGACCAACACTTTGAATTGTGACCGGAAACTGATCGGCAACCAATGCAAACTGCGGAGTGTTGGTGTAACATGGACATATTTGGGAATGCCCATAATTGCTCTCGCAGCTGCATTCTGCACAACACTTTTCAAAGGTAGCCCCATGTAGAGAGTGTTACAGTAGTTGAGCCTCGAGGTGATGAGGGCATGAGTGACTGTGAGCAATGACTCCCGGTCCAAATAGGGCCGCAACTGGCGCACCAGGCGAACTTGGGCGAACGCCCCCCTCGCCACAGCTGAAAGGTGTTGCCCCTTACTGGTCTCTTAGAAACCTGGAGAGGTCAATCGTGGAGAGTCTAAGGGAGAAATGTTGGGGGTTAGGGGTTGACACAATTGAGTCCGGCAATGAGTTTCACGCTTCGATAACTCGATTGTTGAAATCATATTTTTTACAGTCAAGTTTGGTGTGGTTTGTATTAAGTTTGAATCTGTTGCGTGCTCTTGTATTGTTGCGGTTGAAGGTGAAGTAGTCATTGACCAGTAGGACATTGCAGCATATGATCTTGTGGGCAGTATTCAAATCGTGTTTTAGGCGCCGTAGTTTTAAGCTTTCTAGGCCCAGGATTGTTAGTCTGTTTTCGTAGGATATTCTGTTTCGAGTGGAGAAGTGTCTTCTTTTATTTCCCCTGAAAAGTTTTCAAAAACCACGATTTATTTATTTATTCGATTTTTTTAATGCCGCCCTTCTCCTTAGAGTCAGGGCGGCTTACAACATGTTAGCAATAGCACTTTTTAACAGAGCCAGCACATTGCCCCCACAATCTGGGTCCTCATTTTACCCACCTCGGAAGGATGGAAGGCTGAGTCAACCTTGAGCTGATGATGAGATTTGAACTACTGACCTACAGATATAACAGTCAGCTTTAGTGGCCTGCAGTGCTGCACTCTACCCACTGTGCCACCTCGGCTGTATAAATGTCTCTATGATGAGACATTGGTTCCTCAAAGTGGCCTAATTCATCTAACATTTTCATAAATGGCCATGTCTAGTTTAATGAAAAGAAGGACTAGGATAGCAGTCTTCCAGTACACTGGTACCTCTACTTACGAACTTAATTCGTTCCATGACCAGGTTCTTAAGTAGAAAAGTTTGTAAGTAGAAGCAGTTTTTCCCATAGGAATCAATGTAAAAGCAAATAATGCGTGCAAACCCATTAGGGAAGAAATAAAAGCTCAGAATTTGGGTGGGAGGAGGAGGAGGAAGAAGAGGAGGAGGACAGTCGCTGCCGAAGGAAGAAGGTGAAGGGAGGGGAATCAAAAAGATCCAAAACATTAAGGCTTAAAAAAAAAAGAGGGACTCTGAGACGGTGAGGAGGAGCATGCGCCTCCCACACAGTCGGCGTGAGGCTGCCACCCATACAATGCGCCAGAGAGAGAAACCCAGGCGGGTGAGAGGGGGGAACCTCTCTCTCCTTTGACCAAAAGGCTGCTGCTGCTACCTGCTTCCTCTTCCTTCCCATGCTGAAGGGCTCCCCTCTCCTCTTGCTCACTCGCTTTGTTAGCCAGCACCTTTCCTTCACTGTGGTGGGTCCTCTGTTTGGCTGAAGCCGAGATGATCCAGCGAGGGCGAAGCGCCCCCTTTTGCCTTTCCGCACCCAGACACTCCGGGAGGCAACCTCGTGCCAGGTGTATGGAAGTCAGTGCGAGGGAGTCACTACAGCGAAATGGTTTATTCCCCCTCCAAGTGCCCAGAGAAAGGAAAAAGCTCCGTTCCCTCTGGGCTGCCCAGAGCAAAGGGAGAGTTTCTTTTCTCTGGACACTGGCAAATGTTTATTCCCTCTCCAAGCGCCCAGAGAAAGGAAAAAGCTCCGTTCACTCTGGGCTGCCCAGAGCGAAGGGAGAGTTTCTTTTCTCTGGCCACTGGCAAATGTTTATTCCCTCTCCAAGCGCCCAGAGAAAGGAAAAAGCTCTGTTCGCTCTGGGCTGCCCAGAGCGAAGGGAGAGTTTCTTTTATCTGGACACTGGCAAATGTTTATTCCCTCTCCAAGTGCCCAGAGAAAGGAAAAAGCTCCGTTCACTCTGGGATGCCCAGAGCGAAGGGAGAGTTTCTTTTCTCTGGCCACTGGCAAATGTTTATTCCCTCTCCAAGCGCCCAGAGAAAGGAAAAAGCTCTGTTCGCTCTGGGCTGCCCAGAGCGAAGGGAGAGTTTCTTTTATCTGGACACTGGCAAATGTTTATTCCCTCTCCAAGTGCCCAGAGAAAGGAAAAAGCTCCGTTCACTCTGGGCTGCCCAGAGCGAAGGGAGAGTTTCTTTTATCTGGACACTGGCAAATGTTTATTCCCTCTCCAAGTGCCCAGAGAAAGGAAAAAGCTCCGTTCACTCTGGGCTGCCCAGAGCGAAGGGAGAGTTTCTTTTATCTGGACACTGGCAAATGTTTATTCCCTCTCCAAGTGCCCAGAGAAAGGAAAAAGCTCTGTTCCCTCTGGGCTGCCCAGAGCAAAGGGAGAGTTTCTTTTATCTGGACACTGGCAAATGTTTATTCCCTCTCCAAGTGCCCAGAGAAAGGAAAAAGCTCCGTTCACTCTGGGCTGCCCAGAGCGAAGGGAGAGTTTCTTTTCTCTGGGCCCTGGCAAATGTTTATTCCCTCTCCAAGCGCCCAGAGAAAGGAAAATGCTTTGCTCTCTCTGGACTGCCAAAGCCTCCTTAAGCGCCACCGAAAGGCTCCTCTGGCAGCCCTGAAAAGCCCTTTTTCTGCCATCAATCTTTTATATTCCTATATATGATACTTGTTTCAAATGTTATTTAGCTTACACTTAATTAGTAATTAATCAGGATGTAGCAGCTACCAAACTCCTGATATCATGCCAACGTGGACTAACTCAGCTCTTTTCTTATACTGTCTGCAAAAAGAAATACTAAATTGGCCTAATGATATGTGAAGGCAATTTCCCCCGTGGTATGCAAAACATTTTATGCAATGAATTACATTAACATATTGCTGAGGCTAAGAGAGATTGAATTATCTACGGAACCAACATGGTCTTACTATTTTGAAGTAAGCTGTCCTCGGGGCACAGTCAGTTGGTTCCATAGTTGCTTCCAGAATGTTTGGCTCTAAACGAAAGGCATTAGCAAAACTTGGGACCAGAGGTCTTCAAACATGGCATCTTTAAGGCTTGTGGACTTCAACTCCCAGAATTCTCTAGTCAGCTATGTGCCAGTGAAAATTAAGCTCGGGGAGGTCATCTGTGGGCCTGATCTAAGCACCCTGTGGGCTGGATCACACACACCCTTGAGTTTGACACCCTTGGTCTAACCCAGGTGTACGCAAATTTGGCTCTTCTATGACATTTTATTTATTTTATTTTTATTTATTTATTCATTTGTCCAATACACAATACATATGGAAGAGAATAGACATGAAGTAATATATATATAAAGATAATATGTAAAAATAGAGGAGGAGATATATGAAAGGAAGAAAATATACTGTATATGATATATGAGATAAAGGAAAGACAATTGGACAGCAGACGAAAGGCACTCTAGTGCACTTGTACTCGCCCCTTACTGACCTCTAAGGAACCTGGAGAGGTCAATCGTGGATAGTCTAAGGGAGAAATGTTGGGGGTTAGGGGTTGACACTATTGAGTCCGGTAATGAGTTCTACGCTTCGACAACTCGATTGTTAAAGTCATATTTTTTACGGTCAAGTTTGGAGCGGTTAATATTAAGTTTGAATCTGCTGCGTGCTCTTGTGTTGTTGCGGTTGAAGCTGAAGTAGTCATTGACCGGTAGGACATTGCAGCTTATGATCTTGTGGGCAATACTTAAATCGTGTTTTAGGTGCCGTAGTTCTAAGCTTTCTAGACCCAGGATTGATAGTCTATTTTCGTAGGGCTTTCTGTTTCAAGTGGAGGAGTGAAGGGCTCTTCTGGTGAAATATCTTTGGACGTTTTCGAGGGTGTTGATGTCTGAGATGTGGTATGGGTTCCAGACAGATGAGCTGTATTCATGGATGGGTCTGGCAAAAGTTTTGTAAGCTCTTGTGAGTAGTGTGAGATTGCCAGAGCAGAAGCTACATAGGATCAGGTTAACAACTCTAGAAGCCTTTGTGGCGGTATTGTTGGACTTCAATTCCCAAAATTCCCGAGGTAGCATGATTGGCTCAGGAATTCTGGGTGTTGAGGTCCACAACTCATGGAAGAGCCAACTTTGCTTATCCCTGGTCTAGCCTAACAAAGAAAAGGACTAGGGACAATACAATAGCTTGTTTTCTAGTACTGTGAGGAGCTATCCCAGAGAAGAGGGGTTGGGCTATTTCCCCAAAGCACCTGAGGACAGAATAAGAAGCAACGAGTGAAAGAGCATTAAAGAAGAGGTCCAACTTGGAAGCAGAGAAGAAATGTCTGGACAGTGAGAATAATTAATCCGTGGAACGGCTTATTATTATTATTATTTATTTATTTTTTATTTATTACTTGGATTTGTATGCCGCCCCTCTCCGAAGACTCGGGGCGGCTCACAACATTTATTATTATTATTATTATTATTATTATTATTATTATTATTATTAATTAAATTTGTATGCTGTCCCTCTCCGTAGACTCGGGGTGGCTCACAGCAGCAATAGAAAACAATGTACAATACAAATCTAATATTACAAAGTTAAAAACCCATAATTTAAAAAACAAGCACACAGCATACCATATATAAACTATATAGGCCTGGGGAAGATGTCTCAGTTCCCCCATGCTTGACGGCAGAGGTGGGTTTTAATTAGTTTATGAAAGGCAAGGAGGGTGGGGGCAATCCTAATCTCTGGAGGGAGCTGGTTCCAGAGGGTCGGGGCCGCCACAGAAAAGGCTCTTCCCCTGGGTCCTGCCAGACGACATTGTTTAGTCGACGGGACCCGGAGAAGGCCCACTCTGTGTGACCTAACTGGTCACTGGGATTCGTGCGGCAGAAGGCGGTTCCGAAGGTATTCTGATTTACAACAACTTCACAGCCGTTGTTGAAAAGATATACAAGCCTGTTCTCATTACTGCCATTTGGGCCCAACAATGCCTGGATTTGTTTGTAGAAGATGTTGTAAGTTACCCGAGGGGAGACGATAAAATTTATTCATTCATGAACCTAACAAGCATTTTACTCATTTATAACATCATGAGATCATAATGTACCTCAGAGAAGGATAACTCATAACTCTTCTCTTATATCACCAGCCTTTTTTTATCAGAAACTTATTGAAAAATATTATTGGCCCCACAGAGGTTTCTCCCTGCCTTTTCCAGCCCTGTTTCCCCCCAGGAGATTCCTAGAGAGGCCCCACGGAGGCTTCTCCTCGCCTTTTCTGGCCCTGTTTCCCACCAGGAGATTCCTAGAGAGGCCCCACGGAGGCTTCTCCCTGCCTTTTCTGGCCCTGTTTTCCCCCAGGAGATTCCTAGAGAGGCCCCACGGAGGCTTCTCCTCGCCTTTTCTGGCCCTGTTTCCCCCCAGAAGATTCCTAGAGAGGCCCCACGGAGGCTTCTCCCCACCTTTTCCGGCCATGTTTTCCCCCAGGAGATTCTTGGGGAGGCCCCACAGAGGCTTCTCACTGCCTTTTCCGGTTACAGTTTTGGAAGCTCGGGTTTGTAAATGGAAAATGGTCCTTGAGAAGAGGCAAAAAATATCTTGGAACACCTGATTCTTATCTAGAAAAGTTTGTAAGTAGAGGCGTTTGTAGGTAGAGGCACCACTCTACTTGACAAATAAAATCAATCTTCAGATTGGCTTACTCTGAAACTGCATAGTTGCAATAGGGAAAAACAATTTTTTTCTTCAAATATAAACACAAATGATACAACAAGCCGTCTAGATTAGAACGTCACATTTTAACGATCAGATTATTGGGATGGTTTTATATTAAAATTAATTTCCAAATCCAATCCTTTTTTTTTACTCTACTGTTAATTGATCCCCAACTGAATTCTAGCTTATGATTCTCATTTCATCTGTAAACTGCTTATAAACAGCAATTCACAGTTATTTGATCTGTTGATTCAGTATTGCTACAGGAGTAGAGCTGAGCTCAGATTGATTCTAAAACATTAATGCTCTTCAATTAGTTGCATTCTGTAATTCCCCGTGAATTACAAGCACTGTTAGTTTTCTAGCAATAAGCTTTAGTGCTTGAAGCAGGCAGTCTGCTTATAAAAAACTTATAGCAGCTTGAGATGATTAAAAGCCTGCTTACATTGGTGTTTGCTGACCGACCCAGCAACCTTCCTGGTTAAAATTAAACCCTAAAAAAAGTTTTTAATTCTTGATGTGCTCAATATTAACCGCATCAGTCCTTGCACGTTTTAAATGTTTTCCAAATTCAATTTAGCCTCGTACAACCCAGTCTGTTTTGCATTCGGATAAAATGCAAATACAGTGATACCTTGTCTTACAAACTTAATTGGTTCCGGGACGAGGTTCTTAAGGTGAAAAGTTTGTAAGATGAAACAATGTTTCCCATAGGAATCAATGGAAAAGCGATTAATGCGTGCAAGCCCAAAATTCACCCCTTTTGCCAGCCGAAGCGCCCATTTTTGCACTGCTGGGATTCCCCTGAGGCTCCCCTTCATGGGAAAACCCACCTCTGGACTTCCGTGTTTTTGTGATGCTACAGGGGAATCCCATCAGGGGAATCCCAGCAGCGCAAAAACAGGCGCTTCGCTGGCAACGGAAGTCCGGAGGTGGGGTTTCCCAGCGAGGGGAGCCTCAGTGAAATTGCAGCATCGCAAAAACAGAGAGGTCCGGAGGTGGGGTTTCGAGGACATCAGTGTTTTTGCGATGCTGCGATTTCACTGATGCTCCCTTCGCTGGGAAACCTCACCTCTGGACTTCCGTTGCCAGCGAAGCGCTTGTTTTTGCACTGCTGGGATTCCCCTGCAGCATCGCAAAAACACAGAAGTCCGGAGGTGGAGTTTCCCATGGAGGGGAGCCTCAGGGGAATCCCAGCAGCGCAAAAACGGGCGCTTTGGCTGGCAAAAGGGGTGAATTTTGGGCTTGCACACATTAATCGCTTTTCCATTGATTCCTATGGGAAACATTGTTTCATCTTACAAACTTTTCACCTTAAGAACCTCATCCCGGAAATAATTAAGTTTGTAAGATGAGGTATCAGTGTACTTAAAACACTTCCATACTTCTGTCGAAGAAATACAACACTTAAAACCTTGCTTCCAAGTGAAAAAAAATATTGAAACCATTTTATGATCTCTCTTGATCAATATTGACACAAAAATGCAGAGCGATAATATTAGAGCAATATTCATTGCAAACCTTTGCTCCTGTTGAGAGGATCTCTTGAGGATTAGTATCTAATCCATGTTGGTGTTTTAAAACATTAAACATTTTTATCTGTTGATTTAGGCTGAGGATATATTAAATCAATGCGTAGCTATAGCCCGTTGCTTTACAAGTTTGACTGTTGATAGTTTTCTGTGTGAAGAAATTGCTGTCCTGCGGTGATCCATTACATTTCTGCCATTGGCTTGACAGGATCTTTTTCGTGATCGTGGGAGACATGATAGCAGTCTTCCAATATCTCAGGGGTTGCCACAAAGAAGGAGTCCAGCCTAGGAGTGGTCGGGCGGTAGGAAAAGCAAGTAGGATGCTTGGCTGCATAGCTAGAGGTATAACAAGCAGGAAGAGGGAGATTGTGATCCCGCTATATAGAGTGCTGGTGAGACCCCATTTGGAAGACTGTGTCCAGTTCTGGAGACCTCACCTACAAAAAGATATGGACAAAATTGAACGGGTCCAAAGACGGGCTACAAGAATGGTGGAAGGTTTTAAGCATAAAACGTATCAGGAAAGACTTCATGAACTCAATCTGTATAGTCTGGAGAACAGAAGGGAAAGGGGGGACATGATTGAAACATTTAAATATGTTAAAAGGTTAAATAAGGTTCAGGAGGGAAGTGTTTTAAATAGGAAAGTGAACCCAAGAACAAGGGGACACAATCTGAAGTTAGTTGGGGGAAAGATCAAAAGCAACATGAGAAAATATTATTTTACTGAAAGAGTAGTAGATTCATCCTAAGATAAAATACAAAAAAATAGTATAAGGGCAGACTAGATGGATCATGAGGTCTTTTTCTGCCGTCAGTCTTCTATGTTTCTATGTTTCTATTCTCCAAAGCATTTGGGGGTATAACAAGAAGCAATGGGTGTAAATTAAATTAAGATCTTTAAATGAGAGCCCAAAATAATGTTATTTTAGATCAGGGGTCCCCAAACTTAGCAGCTTGAAGGCTTGTGGACTTCAACTCCCAGAATTCTCCACCCAGCTATGCATAACTGGCTGGAGAATTCTGGTAGTTGAAGTCCACAAGTCTTCAAGTTGCCAAGTTTGAAGACCTCTGTTTTACACCAGCTTACAGAAACACGGCATCAAGGACACTGGACTCCAAAAGTATTTTATCTTCAACTTTCATTGCAATGCCTTTGTGTTATTTCACAAAACGAGTCCCCATTCCTTCCACAAACAGCAATATTTCTTTCTCCGATGGCAAACAGATTTCAATTGGCATTTTAATTGCTGTATTATTCCCAGCTTGTAATTCGCCCCGAGATATATTTTGTTTTGACAGTTAATCATTATCTTCTTTTTTTTACAATAATAATATCATAGTTGCTTTTTGTTTGAAACCGAAGCTTCAAGAAGGTTGGGTAGATAGTTTTGCCTGCCTTTCATTTACTCGGTGGTGGGCGAACTGGTGGTTACATTATTTGACCCTCACCTCTGTCCTGGTACAAGATGTTGTGTCATTTTTAGCGACAGATCTACTACTGGTGGCACAGAGGTTAGAATGCAGCACTGCAGGCGACTTCTGTTGACTGCCGGCTGCCTGCAAGTTGGCAGTTCGAATCTCACCGGCTCAAGGTTGACTCAGCCTTCCATCCTTCCACGGTGGGTCAAATGAGGACCCAGATGGTTGGGGGCAGTAGGCTAACTCTGTAAGCCTCTTAGAGAGGGCTGTAAAGCAGTGTAAATTGGTATATAAATCTAAGTGCCATTGCTAGTATGGTAATAGGTACTAAAGATAGGTTGAGATTTTGAAAATTATAAAACGTACAATGGTCGTCTAACCAGTTGTGGATATTTTATTTATTTTATTTATTTATTTTGTCCAATACACAATGAGAGTTTTAGTGGGTATATACACATAGTAAGGTTATAGAGGAGATACTAATAGTAAAATATATCTAAGAAATAATAGAAAAGAAGATGAAGTAATAGAACATATCAATGAAAGAATAGAAGAAGAGATATAGGAATAGAAGAAAGGTATAGGAGATATAGGAGAGCAATAGGACAGGGGACAGAAGGCACTCTAGGGCACTTGTATTCGATATCCACAACATATAATATAATTTTTTTTTTTATAACGGTCTGAAGGATATTTCCCACTGCCTTGTGAT
>NC_091956.1:4672015-4742015 GCF_031021105.1 Erythrolamprus reginae
AAACAATCAGAAACCTCCAAATAAATTGTACACAGCTGCCAATATATACATTATAAACAGCCAGGCGAATCATTAAAAAGAGATCCCACTCAGAACTCAGACCAAATTTCCTGACCGTGAGAACAATTGGAACAATTTATATAAATCTAATCAATCAATCAATGAACAAACAAACAAACAAACTTGCCTACAAAAGCTGTGGGCGCTCGACACTAGCGGATTGTAAAGTTTTAAACTTTTGATTCCCCTGACCTCACCTTTTTCCTTCAGTAGCGACTGTCCTCCTCCTCTTCTTCCTCCTCTTCCTCCTCCTCCACCCACCCAAATTCCAAGCTTTTATTTCTTTCCTGATGGGTTTGCACGCATTATTTGCTTTGACATTGATTCCTATGGGAAATATTGCTTCTACTTACAAACTTTTCTACTTAAGAACCTGGTCAGGGAACGAATTAAGTAGAGGTACCACTGTACATACACATTTTTAAAAAAAGGTTAGAAACATAGAAACATAGAAGACTGACGGCAGAAAAAGACCTCATGGTCCATCTAGTCTGCCCTTATACTATTTCCTGTATTTTATCTTAGGATGGATCTATGTTTATCCCAGGCATGTTTCAATTCAGTTACTGTGGATTCATCTACCACGTCTGCTGGAAATTTGTTCCAAGTATCTACTACTCTTTCAGTCAAATAATATTTTCTCATATTACACTGTATCTCATAATATTAAAAACAAATTTTAGCAGATATATTTTTTCCTAAACTTCTTATTGGATCTCAAAGATCTGATTTTTTTTAGATGATTTATTTTTTGCTTCTGCGCATACAGAACATGATCGAAACATTTAAATATGTCAAAGGGTTAAATCAGGTTCAGGAGGGAAGTGTTTTTAATAGGAAAGTGAACCCAAGAACATAGGGGAACAGTCTGAGGTTAGTTGGGGGAAAGATCAGAAGCAACATGAGAAAATTCATGACACCGGACCAGGGTATCTATGAGACCACCTTCTGCCACACGAATCCCAGCGACCGGTTAGGTCCCACAGAGTGGGCCTCCTCCGGGTCCCATCAACAAAACAATGTCATTTGGTGGGGCCCAGGGGAAAAGGCTTCTCTATGGTGGCCCCGACCCTCTGGAACCAACTCCCCCCGGAGATTAGAATTGCCCCCACCCTCCTCGCCTTTCGTAAGCTCCTTAAAAGCCACCTCTGATATCAGGCATGGGGGAACTGAGATATTCTTTCCCCCTAGGCCTTTACAATTTATGCATGGTATGTTTGCTTGTAGGTATGATTAGTTTTACAATAAGGGTTTTTTAGTTGTTTTAATATTGGATTTGCATGATGTTTTTTATTACTGTTGTTAGCCGCCCTGAGTCTACGGAGAGGGGCGGCATACAAATCCAATGAATGAATGAATGAATGAATGAATGAATGAATGAATGAATGAATGAATGAATAAATAAATTTAAAAAAGCGAGTAGAATGCTTGGCTGCAAAGCTAGAGGTATCACAGGCAGGAAGAGGGAGATTGTGATCCCGCTGTATAGAGCGCTGGTGAGACCACATTTGGAATCCTGTGTTCAGTTCTGCAGACCTCACCTACAAAAAGATATTGACAAAATTGAACGGGTCCAAAGACGGGCTACAAGAATGGTGGAAGGTCTTAAGCATAAAACGTATCAGGAAAGACTCAGTGAACTCAATCTGTATAGTCTGAAGGACAGAAGGAAAAGGGGGGACAGGATCGAAACAGTTAAATAGGTTAAAGGGTTAAATAAGGTTCAGGAGGGAAGTGTTTTTAATAGGAAAGTGAACACAAGAACAAGGGGACACAATCTGAGGTCAATTGGGGGAAAGATCAGAAGCAACGTGAGAAAATATTATTTGACCGAAAGAGTAGTAGATGCCTGGAACAAACTTCCAGCAGACGTGGTTGGTAAATCCACAGTAACTGAATCATGCCCGGGATAAACATAGATCCATCCTAAGATAAAATACAGGAAATAGTATAAGGGCGAACGAGATGGACCATGAAGTCTTTTTCTGCCGTCAGTCTTCTATGTTTCTATGGTGAGTGACATAGGATTCTAGGATTCACTTGCAAACCCAGCATTGAGTTAAACAATTCTGCCAAGAGGCATATAAGTCAGGGTGAATTCTGCATCACCGCCCACTCTTCAAATCAAATCGCAGGAGGCTGCAGAAGGCGTTAACCCAATGATAAAACGTGCGCTGGGCAAGCGAATGGTTCCCTTCCTTGCCAGAACAAATATTGCTTTCAATTCCTCTGTAATACCATCCTTCCCACTTCAAGGGCGGACGGATAACTCTTGTTGCCTTTACACAATGCCAGCTATAGATGAATGTGATTAAAGGGCAGCAGCATCAGGTCTAATCTGTTTTTAAGTGGCCTCCAATTCTGGTAATCTGGTTTCCAGAATGTACCTTTGTTGCCCAGGAAGATTTAATCTTTTCTAAATGCTGGCTGGGTTTCTGGGTAACTGACCTTGGGTTGTTGTTGTTTTTAAACTTTGCTGCAGAATTCTTTCGTTGGAACGTTTTAGGTTCTTATTCCCAAAGCGAGTTTCCTAAAATCTTTTTTTCCCCTTTTTAAATATTTTTATAATGTTCCATTTTTAAAAAAAGAAAACTCAATAGTAAGTACAGAAGAAGACCAAAGAAAATTAAATTAATAGTAGTACTGTAGGATAGAATAGAATAGAATAGAATAGAATATAATTTTTATTGGCCAAGTGTGATTGGACACACAAGGAATTTGTCTTGGTGCACATGCTCTCAGCGTACATAAAATAAAATATAAATTTGTCAAGAATCATGTGGTACGACACTTAATGATTGCCATAGGGGTCAAATAAGCAATGAAGAAGCAATATTAATAAAAATCTTAGGATATAAGCAACAAGTTACAGTCATACAGTCAACATGGGAGGAAATGGGTGAAAGGAATGATGAGAAAAACTAGTAGAATAGAAGTGCAGATTTAGTAGAAAGTCTGACAGTGTGGAGGGAATTATTTGTTTAGTAGAGTGATGGCGTTCGGAAAAAAACTGTTCTTGTATCTAGTTGTCTTGGTGTGCAGTGCTCTGTAGCGACGTTTTGAGGGTAGTAGTTGAAACAATTTGTATCCAGGATGTGAGGGGTTAGTAAATATTTTCCCCGCCCTCTTTTTGACTCGTGCAGTCTACAGGTCCTCAATGGAAGGCAGGTTGGCAGCAATTGCTTTTTCTGCAGTTCTGATTGTCCTCTGAGATCTGTGTCAGTCCTGTTGGGTTGCAGCACCAAACCAGACAGTTATAGAGGTGCAGATGACAGACTCAATGATTCCTCTGTAGAACTGTATCAGCAGCTCCTTGGGCAGTTTGAGCTTCCTGAGCTGACACAGAAAAAACATTCTTTGTTGTAGTACTTAGTAGTACTGTATATACAGCTATTAGCGTTATACAGTGGTACCTCTACCTAAGAACGCCTCTACTTAAGAACTTTTCTAGATAAGAACCGGGTGTTCAAGATTTTTTTGCCTCTTCTTAAGAACCAATTTCTACTTACGAACCCGAGCCTGGAAAAATTTCCCAGGAAATTTCAGAGCGGTACGAAGGCCCGGCCAGTTTCCTGCTATTTCCCCTTTAATCCCGGGCTTTTCTGGGCTGCCAGAGGAGCCTTTCGGTGGCGCTTAAGGAGGCTTTGGCAGCCCAGAGGGAACGGAGCATTTTCCTTTCTCTGGGCGCTGCCTCCGAGTCCCTCTTTTTTTTTTTTTAAGCCTTAAAGTTTTGGATTATTTTTTATTTCCCTTGCCTCACCTTCTTCCTTCAGCAGCTTCCTCCTCCTCCTCTTCTTCTTCCACCTCCTCCCACAAAAATTCCGAGCTTTTATTTCTGCCTGGCATCAGCTCAGGGTGAAATTGGCATCTAAATTTAATAATTTTCTTTCTTTCTTTCTTTCTTTCTTTCTTTCTTTCTTTCTTTCCTTCCTTCCTTCCTTCCTTTCTTTCTTTCTTTCTTTCTTTCTTTCTTGGATTTGTATTCCGCCCCTCTCCGTAGACTCGGGGCGGCTAACAACAGTAATAAAAACAGCATGTAACAATCCAATACTAAAACAACTAAAAAACCCTTATTGTAAAACCAAACACACACACAAACATACGATGTATAAATTGTAAAGGCCTAGGGGGAAAGAATATCTCAGTTCCCCCATGCCTGACGGCAGAGGTGGGTTTTAAGGAGCTTACGAAAGGCAAGGAGGGTGGGGGCAATTCTCTGGGGGGAGTTGGTTCCAGAGGGCCGGGGCCGCCACAGAGAAGGCTCTTCCCATGGGTCCCGCCAAGTGACATTGTTTAGTTGACGGGACCCGGAGAAGACCCACTCTGTGGGACCTAACTGGTCGCTGGGATTCGTGCAGCCTAATAAGCAGTTAACGATAAATAATAATCGTAATTTCTCTTTCAAACCCTTGGTGTTACTCAGTCGTAAGCTTTTACAAACTCCCCTTTCTTCTTCCTTTGACTTTTGCAGAACAAGATCATTTTAGATCCCATGACGTTCAGCGAAGCCCGATTTCGGCCCTCCCTGGAAGAGCGACTGGAGAGCATCATCAGTGGGGCCGCCCTCATGGCCGATTCCTCTTGCACCCGGGATGACCGCCGGGAGAGAATCGTGGCCGAGTGCAACGCGGTGAGACAGGCCCTGCAGGATTTGCTGACCGAGTACATGAATAACGTAAGCGACCCTCTGCTTTTCCTTTCTTCTCTCTTTCTCTCCGGGTGGGGAAATTATCTCGCATGCTTGGTGGGTGGCATCTACCCCAGAGGTGGCCCATTAAAATAATGTAAGGTATGCATTGGTTCGTGGTGGAGTTTTGTCCTGAATGAAATGTGGGTTTTGGAAGATGAACCAGAGTGATCAACATGTAACTTCCTTGGTAGGAATCAGTTACACCTGTAATACGTACATCTTTGGTGGTGGCACATTGCTTTCAACATTTTTAGTTTAATTATCCCTATTGAAGATCAATAACTTATTTTATCCGGTATCACCATTGTTGTATATATAAGGGTCACCCAGAAAGTAACGCACCACATTTGTTTCTTCGACAATTATTTATTGAATGCGATGAAATTTACACACAAGAAATTCAATTCAATTCATTATATTAGATTTGTATGCTGCCCCTCTCCGAAGACTCGGGGTGGCTCACAACAATAATAAAAACAATATTCCAGCGAAAACAAATCTAATATTAAAAACCACATAAAACCCTATCGTATTTAAAAAAGCAAACAACATATGCATACCCAAACATAAATATTTTAAAAAATGCCTGGGGAAAAGGTGTCTCAACTCCCCCATGCCTGGCAGTATAGATGGGTCTTGAGTAATTTACGAAAGACAAGGAGTGTGGGGGCAGTTCTAATCTCTGGGGGGGGGTGATTCCAGAGGGCCGGGGCTGCCACAGAGAAGGCTCTTCCCCTGGGGCCCGCCAAACGACATTGTTTGGTTGACGGGACCCGGAGAAGGCCAACTCTGTGGGACCTAATCGGTTTCTTCTACACTCTCTATTTTTCCACGTAATCTCCGTCCCGTTCTATGACCTTTCTCCAGCGAGACACAAAGGCATCTATGCCCTGTCGGTACCACTCCTTGTTCTGGTCACAAAGCCATTTCTGCACTGTGCGAATCACCTCTTCGTCATCTTCAAAATGTCTTCCACGACTAACCGTACTTCTGTCGACTGCAGATTCCCCATAAACTGTACACAAACATTTGTGAACGTTCCCAACAAGTTTTCTTTCTCTGCAGTGAGAAATTCAATGATGGCACGCTGCTTGTAACGTACATCACTTACAAGCGCCATTTCGAAACCCAGCTGCAGCTACGCGCTCTGTCTGAAAAAATGTACAATTTACACATGCACTCCTGTATTTTGTATTTATTAGATTTGTATGCCGCCCCTCTCCGAAGACTCGGGGCGGCTAACAACAATAAAAAAGACAATGTGAACAAATCTAATATTAAAAACAATCTAAAAAACCCCAATTTAAGAGACCAATCATACATACAAGCATACCATGTATAAATTCTATAAGCCTAGGGGGAAGGGAAAGTCTCAATTCCCCCATGCCTGACGACAGAGGTGGGTTTTAAGGAGCTTGCGAAAGGCAAGGAGGGTGGGGGCAACACTGATATCTGGGGGGGAGCTGGTTCCAGAGGGTCGGGGCCGCCACAGAGAAGGCTCTTTTCCTGGGTCCCGCCAAACGACATCGTTTAGTCGACGGGACCCGGAGAAGGCCAACTCTGTGGGACCAAACTGGTCGCTGGGATTCGTGCGGCAGAAGGCGGTCCCTGAGATATTCTGGTCCGATGCCATGAAGGGCTTTATAGGTCATAACCAACACTTTGAATTGTGACTGGAAACTGATCGGCAAACAATGCAGACTGCGGAGTGTTGGTGTAACATGGGCATATTTGGGGAAGCCCATGATTGCTCTCGCAGCTGCATTCTGCAGGATCTGAAGTTTCCGAACACTTTTCAAAGGTAGCCCCATGTAGAGAGTGTTACAGTAGTCGAACCTCGAGGTGATGAGGGCATGAGTGACTGTGAGCAGTGACTCCCGGTCCAAATAGGGCTGCAACTGGTGCACCAGGCGAACCTGGGCAAATGACCCCCTCGCCACAGCTGAAAGATGTTTCCCTAATGTGAACTGTGGATCGAGGAGGACACCCAAGTTGCGGACCCTCTCTGAGGGGGTCAAGAATCCTCCACCCCAGGGTTATGGACGGACAGATGGAATTGTCCTTGGGAGGCAAGACCCACAGCCACTCCATCTTATCAGGGCTGAGTTTGAGTCTGTTGACACCTATCCAGGCCCCAACAGCCTCACCGGCACATCACTTCCACTGCTTCGTTGACTGGACATCCTGACAGTTCAAACAATGTATAACTAAAGTTTTGCATTCCTACCATTAATCTAGGCTAAGAAAAAAAATGTGGTGCATTACTTTCTGGGTGGCCCTCGTAGCAGAGTTCTCCAAACCAGGCAAGTTTAAGACTTGCGGACTTCAACTCCCAGAATTCAACATGTCTGGCTGTGCAAATTCTGGGAGTTGAAGTCCACAAATCTTAAACTTGCCTGGTTTAGGTATCCCCTATATACAACGCATATTATAAATAATGGGATTAAATTGAAAGAGAGCTACGGATTGGAAGGTGTAAAACTCAGGTAAAGTGTTAAAATATTTCCTCTCGCCTCCATAGATGGAGACACAATTTACTATTTTGTTTAGCTGCTGGAACAAATGTTGGAATTTCTTGGCTGATACGTGGGTAGATGCTTGTTACCGGTATCATGTGAGTTATTAAGAAAGTACGTCTTGCGTGGGCTTTCCACAGCTGTTGAGTTGCTATCTTTATGGCCGTGGTGACAATGAAATCATTGAAATATATATTAACACACTTCAAATTTCCAGGCACAAAACCCGGGAGCGTTTGGTAGCATAATCGACATGGCTATATAAAGACTTCGCTTTACGGTATTGAAGATGCCTCTAAATTTTAAATCTTAAAAAGTTTGCTTAGCCAAACACAACTGATGGTTTTGCATTGGCGTTTACTCACTCGAAGGGCCCAACACAATGGCCTCCAGAACCGAATTTCCTAGCTTGTTTCCAAGAACCGAATTCAACAATGTTGATACGACACATTTGAAATTAACAGCAGATTATGTATTATGTGCTTGTAGCGAATTTTTAAAACACTCCATGACCATATTATCGAAGCGTGGGGACGAAGGGATGCTTCTTAAATATGGCGATGATTTGACTAGTTTAGTGTGGATGCTGTCAAAGTCCCTAGTGAAGGCAATGTCCTCAAAAGGGGCTAAGTGCAACCCAGCTGTGTGGGGTCACTCACGAACGCGAATCCTAGAAAGAAAGCTTGGACACATTGTCTCTCTCTGGGTGAAGTGACATAGTGTAGAGCCATGTACTCCTTTTTATTTGGGACCATAAGGAAATGGGGATAATTACATATACATGTCAAATGATACATCCAATAACATTACTTCAAACGTATCTTTTGAGTTCTTCCTTTTCCCATAGATATCAAGAAACAATTTCCTAGAAAGCTTCCCAAGAGCAGATGTTCCTCACACCTAATTTCTCTGAAGTCTTCTGCCTTATCTTACTAATCTTCCTTAATCACCCTGTCCTGCTGTTGTATGCTTCAGGCAATGTAAATTCCCCTCTTTGATCCTATAACGTCCTGTCCGGAGTGGTGAAAACTTTGCTTATTGTGAGATGTTTATTTGAGCCCTTTTGTTTCCCTGTAGTAATTGCCAGGAATGCAGATTAGGCGAGTTTAGTGCCCTTCTTGTCCTGGGTTATAGAATCAGGGTAAGCAGAGTATTCTTATGCTAGAGGTCCAGATTTATAAATCCTATTCTAACAGTTATACTGCAACAGTTTAGTAAATGATGATGAATCGCAAACGGATCTTTCAAGAAGGTTTCCAACGTCCTAAAAATGATTGAAAGTTTTATATAAAAAAAGATGTGATATAGCTGATCTTCCCTATGAAAATCAGTAGAGCGCTACCTAGCAGACCTGTGACCTTGAGGTGAAAAGAAACATTTTGCTGGGGCAAAATGGTTGATTCAACTGCAGAGGGTTGGTGATGTTTGGGGAACTGGGTCAGAACAGGAACATTCCAGAGTCTCAAACGGATTGCAACCTTTTTTGATGTGACAGCCAAAAAGTCTGGTGTTTAAAGAAAGTTCAGCACTTTAGAAAAAAGGGAGTGAGGAAGAGTAGTTCATCCCTCCCCCCATAAGGATATAGAGTTTCATTGCTTTCCACTTCAAAAGTATAGTGGTACCTCTACCTACGAACACCTCTACTTATAAACTTTTCTAGATAAGAACCGGGTGTTCAAGATATTTTTTTGCCTGTTCTCAAGAACCATTTTCCACTTATAAACCCGAGCCTCCGAAACCTTAACCAGAAATGGCAGGGAGAACCCTCCATGGGGCTTTTCTAGGAATCTCCTGGGAGGAAACAGGGACGGAAAAGGCAGGGAGAAGCTTCTGTGGGGCCTCTGTAGGAATCTCCTGGGAGGAAAGAGGGTTGGAAAAGGCAGGGAGAAACCTCTGTGGGGCCTCTCTAGGAATCTCCCGGGAGGAGACAGGGCCATAAAAGGTGGGGAAAAACCTCTGTGGGGCCTCTGTAGAAATCTCCTGGGAGGAAAGAGGGCGGGAAAAGGCAGGGAGAAGCCTCCGTGGGGCCTCTCTAGGAATCTCCTGGGAGGAAAGAGGGCGGGAAAAGGCAGGGAGAAGCCTCCGTGGGGCCTCTCTAGGAATCTCCTGGGAGGAAAAAGGGTGGGAAAAGGCAGGGAGAAGCCTCCGTGGGGCCTCTCTAGGAATCTCCTGGGAGGAAAGAGGGCGGGAAAAGGCAGGGAGAAGCCTCCGTGGGGCCTCTCTAGGAATCTCCTGTGAGGAAAGAGGGTGGGAAAAGGCAGGGAGAAGCCTCCGTGGGGCCTCTGTAAGAATCTCCTGGGAGGTAAGAGGGCTGGAAAAGGCGGGGACCTCCGTGGGGCCTTTCTAGGAATCTCCTGGGAGGAAACAGGACCTCCACCCTCCCTGTGGTCTCCCCAGTCGCACACATTATTTGCTTTTACATTGATTCCTATGGGAAAAATTGCTTCTTCTTACAAACTTTTCTACTTCGTAAGTAGAGGCACCACTGTACGTGTTCTTTTCCTTGATCACAAAACAGTCATTTTGCCCTTTCAGCCAACACCCATCAGCTTCTGCAGCCATTTCTCCATCTTAGATAACTTATCTGGTATTAAAATACCAACAGTACATTGTCTTGTAGAAATTTTTCTTTTATGCCACAATGTAACGTGGAAGCCAGGATTTAACCACAGTTTGCTGTTTGCTTCTTCCTGCTGACCAATGGAAGGGACCATCCTTGTAACCCCGGAGTCTGGAAGAGTTGGAAGTGCTCAAGGTTAATCCGTGTGGCCGGGAACAATAAATTAGATTCACGAGATGTCGAGAGATATCCATCACTGTCTCCTATCTGAGACAGTGATTGGTGTCAGCCTTGGATAGCTGACTCATCTGGATGGTCCAATTTAGTTATGGTACCTTAGACCAGTGATTTTCAATCTTTTTTGAGCCGCGGCACATTTTTTACATTTACGAAACCCTAGGGCAATTGAGCGGGGGGGCGGGGCGGGGGCAGCTAAAAAAAGTTTGGACAAAAAAATTCTCTCTCTCTTCCTCTCCTTCGCTCTATTTCTTTCTCCCTCCCTCTTTCTCTCCCTTCCTTCCTCTTCCTTCCTCTCTCTCTCCATCCCTCTTTCTTTCTCTTCCTTCCTCTCTTTTTTGCTCTCTTTCTTTCTCCCTCCTTCCCTCCCCCCTCTCTCTCCTTCCCTCTCTCTCTCTTGCTTTCTTTCTCTCTCTTTCTCTCTCTCTTTCTTTTTCTTGTTCTCTTTCTCTCTCTTGCTTTCTTTCTCTCTTGTGCTCTTTCTCTCTCACTCGCTCTTTCTCTCTCTTGCTTTCTTTCTCTCTCTTTCTTTCTCTCTTGCTTTCTCTCTCTCTTGCTTTCTTTCTCTCTCTTTCTCTCTCTCTTTCTTTTTCTTGTTCTCTTTCTCTCTCTTGCTTTCTTTCTCTCTTGTGCTCTTTCTCTCTCGCTCGCTCTTTCTCTCTCTTGCTTTCTTTCTCTCTCTTTCTTTCTCTCTTGCTTTCTCTCTCTCTTGCTTTCTTTCTCTCTTGCTTTCTCTCTCTCTTGCTTTCTCTCTGAGCTTCGCGGCACACCTGACCATGTCTCGCGGCACACTAGTGTGCCACGGCACACTGGTTGAAAAACACTGCCTTAGACAAGGGCCATCTATCAATGGATGCCCATCGTCGTATTTCTGGCTTTTCAGGGAACGCTTAGAATAATCAAAGCTATTAAAGGTAGCATTTGTAAATAATTGACTACTTCGGTGTAAAGCCCAGTGAAGTTCTATCGGACTTTTTAATCACAGATGGGGTTCAGATTGCTGCTTCCTCTTTTTTTATCTTCTCCCCCAACCCAGTGAACTTGATGGGTTGGGAGCGAGAGACTTTGCCGATAAATTTCCCATTCATCTAAATGTCAGCGCAATTAAATTTTTATGAAGCAGGTGTCAAAACCCTTGTTTGAAGAGATCCGTGACATCCCGACAATTGTTTTTATAGCTCTTGGACAGACTTTCCACCTCTTTCTTATTCCAGGTGAAGGAATAAAGGGATGAATGAGTAGATAGATAAATAAATTTAATAGGCAGGTTGACCAAACGCAAAATACCTCGTTGAGAACTTTTTTTTTTTAGTATGGTGGACAGTTACTGTTTTGCAAAAACATGCAATTAGCAATGAACTTTAAAACATGTAATTTTAAACGACATGTGATACAATGTCCAACATACAGGTAGGTAGTCCTCGACTTACAACTGTTCATTTAGTGACCACTATGGGTTTTTTTTAAGTTTAATATTTTTAAAAAATTATGAACATAAAACAGGTGCTTTGTGAGTAGTGTCCACCCTCAAACAAGCATTCACACCCCACCACCAAATCGAGGGTGTTTCTTGTATATACCATTTTAACCAAAGAGCAAAGTATTTGTTTACATATTATGGAGTGATTCCAATTTACTCCTTGTAGCTTGGTCTCGGATTCTACTCGCCACATATTGCCTTTCCTTGTCTATTGTCCCATCAGTTGTCCCATCGAATTCATCCTTTTGTCCATAATCTCAAATTGAATATGATCCACCATGTACCGGTACCAATTTTGCATTGTCCATTTTGTCACATCCTTCTAACCCAAGAATATTACCACCTGAGCGCTTTCTATCGCTGCTTGTTTTATTTCTCTAAATTCTCCCATCGCATTGCTTTTAACTAATACTGCCATTTCCTTGGTAATTATCCACCGTATATTTAACATCCTATTTAATATCCTATTTATTTATTTATTTATTTCTTTATTTATTCATTCATTCATTCATTCATTCATTCATTGGATTTGTATGCCGCCCCTCTCCGGAGACTCGGAGCGGCTAACAGCAACAATAAAACAGTGTACAATAGTAATCTAATACTAAAAACGATTTAAAACCCATTAGTATAAAAACCAGACATACATACATACATACCATGCATAGAATTGTAAAGGCCTAGGGGGAAAGAGGGTCTCAATTCCCCCATGCCTGACAGCAGAGGTGGGTTTAAAGTAGCTTACGAAAGGCAAGGAGGGTGGGGGCAATTCTAATCTTTGGGGGGAAGTTGGTAACAGAGGGCCGGGGCCGCCACAGAGAAGGCTCTTCCCCTGGGTCCCGCCAAGCGACATTGTTTAGTTGACGGGACCCGGAGAAGATCCACTCTGTGGGACCTAACTGGTTGCTGGGATTCGTGCAACAGAAGGCGGTCCCTGAGATAATCTGGTCCGGTGCCATGAAGGGCTTTATAGGTCATAACCAACACTTGTACTTTTTGCCAAAGAATTTGCACTACCGGGCATTCCCAAAACATATGCATAAACACTCCTTTATCTTGACACCCATGCCAACAAATACCCTTAAACTTCTGCTGAAAGTATGCAAGTTGAATGGGTGTGTAATACCACTTATATTTCCCTTCTCGTTTCCCTGACCCTTGTATTCTTAGTAGTGACCGCACTGGTGAGCCTCGATTTTCGCGGGGGATGCGTTCCGAGACCGCCCGCGAAAGTTGAATTTCCGCGAAGTAGAGATGCGGAAGTAAATACACTATTTTTGGCTATGAACAGTATCACAAGCCTTCCCTTAACACTTTAAAACCCTAAATTACAATTTCCCATTCCGTTAACAACCATTTAGATTATTACTCACCATGTTTATTTATTAAAGTTTATTTTTAAAAAATTATTAAAGGCAGACGAACGTTTGGCAATGACATATGACATCATTGGGCGGGAAAAACCGTGGTATAGGGGAAAAACCCGCGAAGTATTTTTTCATTAATATTTTTGAAAAACCGTGGTATAGACATTTCGCGAAGTTCGAACCCGCAAAAATCAAGGGAACACTATACTACCTGGCTACATGGCTGGATTTTATTTCTTCCAACACTTGGAAAAACCAGAATGTTCTCCAGTGTGTCTAAAACCATTTAAATTTATTTATTTATTTATTGGATTTGTATGCCGCCCCTCTCCGGAGACTCAGAGCGGCTAACAGCGTACAATAGTAATCTAATACTAAAAACGATTTAAAATCCATTAGTATAAAAACCAGACATACATACATACATACATACCATGCATAGAATTGTAAAGGCCTAGGGGGAAAGAGGGTCTCAATTCCCCCATGCCTGACAGCAGAGGTGGGTTTAAAGTAGCTTACGAAAGGCAAGGAGGGTGGGGGCAATTCTAATCTCTGGGGGGAGTTGGTTCCAGAGGGCCGGGGCCGCCACAGAGAAGGCTCTTCCCCTGGGTCCCGCCAAGCGACATTGTTTAAATGCCCTTCCAGGGAACCCGCCTAACCAGTGAGCAAAATTTTGCTTATCTAGACTGGATAATAAACCAGAGCTCTTAAATAATTTACTTGGGAGATTAATGTTCCCATTGAAAGGGGCTTGTATTATTTAAATAAGCCGAACGTTGGGTTTTGCTACTTTAACGATTCTTCCTTTTTCCAAGCCAACCCTCAACTTTCACAAGGCACGGTGGAGTATAAATATTTAAGCGATACAAACTTCAAGATTTATTTCAAGGCGGGGAGGGGGGGGAGAGAGAGAGCTTACTCATGACCTACAACAGAAAAACAGAAAGGTTCTCCAAATATTCTCCCCCTACCCTGGAGACAGAGTAATAATATAAGATTGCGGGCCTTTTTCGAAGACTCCAGAGTGTGCTTGTTCAAAGTACCTAATTATTAAAACTGCGGAAAGTGGGTTTTGAGCACGTCATATTTCAGGGAAACCACCGAAGCGAATCCGGTGCGCTGGTTTTATTGCAAATGCAATTTTTTCTCCCGTGGTGGAAACGGTGGAGATTCCAGTTTCTGACACAACCACTGGATGCCACTGCACGCTTTCTAATCCCCGGTATTAAAATTCAGGATCGTATTCCCTCCATCCAAACGGAAAGGCCACGAGTGGCATTTGAAATATCACCCGTGGTGTTTTCTGTCAGGCATAACCTGGGATTTTAAATAATGGTCTTTTACGGTCAGGGTGCCTGATCCGAAACATGCGTGGTGCAAACAGCTGGGTTTCCATCGTTGATAAAATCCATTCTTTCAGCACTCGGAATATTGCTGGTTGTGACGTGTGTGGCTGTGTGACTCATCGAGCAGCTCCAAGGATCTGAGAAAAGGAGGGAGGGAAAAGAAAGAGAAAGAAAGAAGGAAGGAAGGAAGGAAGGAAGGAAGGAAGGAAAGAAAGAAAGAAGGAAGGAAGGAAAGAAAGAAAGAAAGGAAGAAGGAAGGAAGGAAGGAGAAAGAAAGAAAGAAAAACAGACAGACAGAAAGAAAAACAGACAGACAGACAGACAGACAGAAAGAAAGAAAGAAAGAAAGAGAAAGAAACATAGAAACATAGATGATTGATGGCAGAAAAAGACCTCATGGTCCATCTAGTCTGCCCTTATATCATTTCCTGTATTTTAATCTTAGGATGGATCTATGTTTATCCCAGGCATGTTTAAATTCAGTTCCTGTGGATTTACCAACCACGTCTGCTGGAGGTTTGTTCCAAGCATCTACTACTCTTTCAGTCAAATAATATTTTCTCATGTTACTTCTGATCTTACCCCCAACTGACCTCACATTGTGTCCCCTTGTTCTTGTGTTCACTTTCCTATTAAAAACACTTCCCTCCTGAACCTTATTTAACCCTTTAACATATTTAAATATGTTTATATGTTTTTTAATATTAGATTTGTTCTGCTGTAATATTGTTTTTATTATTGTGAGCCGCCCCGAGTCTTCAGAGAGGGGCGGCATACAAATCTAGTAAATTATTATTATTAATAATAATTATTAAATGTTTTGATCATGTCCTCCCTTTCCCTTCTGTCCTACAAGAAAGAGGAAGGAAGGAAGGAAGGGAGAGAGAGAGAGAGAGAGAGAAAAAAAAAAACCAATTGCAATTTTCAATGGAAAGTGTTCCATGGAACGGTCTTTATCACAAACTGGGCCTTTATCCGAGAAGACCGTTAATTAAATTGCATTTTAGAAAATGATGCTGCCAGTTATAGGAGTGTTAGCTGTAGCGGCTTGGATTTAAAGTACCGTATTTTTCAGAGTATAAGGGAGGAAAATGGGGCAAAAAATTCTGCCTACCAGGGTCCCTTCGATGAAACAATGTCGCCTGGCGGGACCCAGGGGAAGAGCCTTCTCTGTGGCGGCCCTGACTCTCAGGAATCAATTCCCCCCAGAGATTAGAACTGCCCCCACCCTCCTTGCCTTTCGCAAACTTCTTAAAACCCACTTCTGTCGTCAGGCACGGGGAAATTGATTCCCCTGGGCCGTTCCGCTTTATGTATGGTCTGTATGAGATGTATGATTGTTTTTTTATATTAAGGGTCTTAAATCTGTTTTAATTTTTGGATTTGTATTGTTACTTGTTGTAAGCCTTGTGCACCAGTTGCGACCTTACTTGGACCGGGACTCACTGTTCACAGTCACTCATGCCCTCATCACCTCGAGGCTCGACTACTGTAACGCTCTCTACATGGGGCTACCTTTGAAGAGTGTTCGGAAACTTCGGATTGTGCAGAATGCAGCTGCGAGAGCAATCATGGGCTTTCCTAAATATGCCCATGTCACACCAACACTCCGCAGTCTGCATTGGTTGCCGATCAGTTTCCAGTCACAATTCAAAGTGTTGGTTATGACCTATAAAGCCCTTCATGGCACCGGACCAGATTATCTCAGGGACCGCCTTCTGCCGCACAAATCCCAGCGACTAGTTAGGTCCCACAGAGTGGATCTTCTCGGGGTCCCGTCAACTAAACAATGTCGCTTGGCGGGACCCAGGGGAAGAGCCTTCTCTGTGGCGGCCCCGGCTCTCTGGAACCAACTCCCCCCAGAGATTAGAATTGCCCCTACCCTCCTTGCCTTTCGTAAGCTACTTAAAACCCACCTCTGCCACCAGGCATGGGGGAATTGAGATCCTCTTTCCCCCTAGGCCTTTACAATTCTATGCATGGTATGTCTGTATGTCTGTCTGGTTTTTATATTAATGGTTTTTTAATCGTTTTTAGTATTACCCTGTTTCCCCGATAGTAAGACACCCCCGATTGTAAGACGTATCGGGGGTTTCAGGGGGGTCGGCTAATATAAGCCGTACCCCGAAAGTAAGACATATGTCTTACTTTCGGGGAAACACGGGGGTATTGCCGCCTCCCTCTCATCTAGCTGCGCGCCGCCTCCTGCCCACTTCCGCGCCGCCCCCCCTCCATACGTCACCGCGTCTGCCGCCTCCATCTGATCCAAATGAGCGCCGCCTCCTGCCCACGCCTGCGCCGTCCCCCTCTCCATACGTCGCCGCGTCTGCCACCTCCCTCTGATCTTAATGAGCGCCGCCTCCTGCCCACTTCTGCGCCGCCCCCCCTCCATACGTCACCGCGTCTAAATGTTAATTTTATGGTTAAAACAAAAAATTCGACAATTTTTTTCCAATATAAGACATACCCCGAAAGTAAGACATAGTGGGGCTTTTGGGGATAAAAAGAAAGTAAGACACTGTCTTACTTTCGGGGAAACACGGTAGATTACTATTGTACACTGTTTTATTGTTGCTCCGAGTCTCCGGAGAGGGGCGGCATACAAATCCAATAAATAAATAAATAATAAATGATAAATAAATAAACTGCTCTGAGTCTCCAGAGAGGGGCGGCATACAAATCTAATAAATAAATAAAATGAAATAAAATAAATAAAATAAGTTCTGAAGCATGAATGTCTGATATTCTTGGAGTCTAATGCTTGGCTCAGTGCTCTAATGGGAGACACTGTCCTTTTCTCAGTGTGAAACTAGTGAGTAAAGTTCCTTTGGTCTTTTAAGTGTAAATAAATGTAATTTAATAGAGTTATAAAGTTTTTTTCCTGCATTGGGCAGAAGAGGGCACAGTTACACACTACAAGACAATTCTTTCTGCATCCTTTCGAATATCTGTATTCTGCTCTGCTACGACTGTAATAAAATGAGATTTAGTAATCATAAACAAAGTGCAGACCTTAGCTTTATAAGGTAGCACAGGATTTTTTTAAAAAAGCAAGCATTGTACTAAGGAGTTCTGTGGCATGAAATAAATATGCAGGTTCTTTTACCTTTTAATATAAAACTGGAAACATGTTGCTGAACCTTTTTTTTTTAGGGTGATTTCGGCATTAGAAATTATTGTGAATTTCTGGTGTAGAAGGCAGGTAAATATGCACAGGAGATGTACATTAAAAATAAAACTTTAAGCATTAAGAACATGCTAAAAATTATCCTGGCTATAAAAGACACCCAGATTGTTATGGGAACACTAGTAACCCAAAAGCACATCTGACAGAGCGAACGCTTCCCACTGTCTATTTTGGGGAGAGCAAATGTTTTTTCTGTATTTGCAAACTGTGGTTTTGGTAAATGCAACCTGGTTCTTCGTTACAAGGTGCCAGTTAGGGATTTAGGTTGTGTGCACATACAGTACAGTGGTACCTCTACTTAAAAACTGAATTTGTTCCGTGACCAGGTTCTTAGGTAGAGAAGTCATAGAAACATAGAAAAAATAGAAGACTGATGGCAGAAAAAGACCTCATGGTCCATCCAGTCTGCCCTTATACTATTTCCTGTATTTTATCTTACAATGGATCTATGTTTATCCCAGGCGTGTTTAAATTCAGTTACTGTGGATTTACCAACCATGTCTGCTGGAAGTTTGTTCCAAGGATCTACTACTCTTTCAGTAAAATAATATTTTCTCATGTTGCTTTTGATCTTTCCCCCCAACTAACTTCAGATTGTGTCCCCTTGTTCTTGTATTCACTTTCCTATTAAAAACCTGGACCTTATTTAACCCTTTCACATATTTAAATGTTTCGATCATGTCCCCCCTTTCCCTTCTGTCCTCCAGACTATACAGATTGAGTTCATGAAGTCTTTCCTGATACGTTTTATACTTAAGACCTTCCACCATTCTTGTAGCCCGTCTTTGGACCCGTTCAATTTTGTCAATATCTTTTTGTAGGTGAGATCTCCAGAACTGAACACAGTACTCCAAATGTGGTCTCACCAGCGCTCTATATAGCGGGATCACAATCTCCCTCTTCCTGCTTGTTATACCTCTAGCTATACAGCCAAGCATCCTACTTGCTTTTCCTACTGCCCGACCACACTGCTCACACATTTGGAGACTGCCAGAAATCACGACCGCTAAATCCTTCTCTTCTGAAGTTTTTGCTAACACAGAACTGCCAATGCAAAGTCAGATTGGGGATTCCTTTTCCCCAAGTGCATTCATTTACATTTGGAAACATTAAAGTCGTCTACTTTAGGTACGCAGAAAAAAAATGCTTTTTTTTATTTTTTATTTTTTTCTCTTCTGGACTCTGGGGTTGTTTTTCCTATTGCAGTAAATGAGATTGAATGTGTATAATTTTACAAGAGGCGTGCGTGAGTGTGCGTACATAGACATACAGTTTATATAGTAGATAATGTATATTTTTGTGTGCCTGTGTGTAATATGTATGTACGCATATGGCATATATACATAGAATTAAATTGTATATTTGGGATGTTCAGTCATAGTAAATAGAGAGGGAAATTGTATCTCTTTGGGGCGAGGAGAGGCCAGGCACCCTAACCCTAACCCTTGAAGCGAGTGATAATAATAATAATAATAATAATAATAATAATAATAATAATAATAATTATTATTATTATTATTATTATTATTATTATTATTATTATTTATTAGATTTGTATGCCGCCCCTCTCCGAAGACTTGGGGCGGCTCACAACAATAATAAAAAACAATCTAACAGTGAACAAATCTAATATTAAAAGAAAAAGATATATAAAAGTGATGTCGAGTGATGTCAAGTTGGCCACCTTTAAGCCAGGCACATGACCTTTAAGCCACCGCCCCGGTCACATGATCATCAAGCCACTCCCACCTAGTCACATGGCAGGCAAGCCACACTCACAAAACAAGCCAAGCCCACAGTGTGGTAGTAAATATTTTGTGACCCTTCACTGAAACCACCCAATAATTCGGGCCATGCAATCAAAGTACCTTCTTAGTGGTTGTTTATAGTGATGGGCAAACCCAACGGTGTTTGGGTTTGGCAAATTCGGCCGAATTTTACCCAAAATTCAATTGAACCCGAACGGGGAATCCCTCCCATGAAGAGATTCCGGGGACAGAGCTTTAATGTCACTGGCAGGTTGCTAAGGACGCCAAGGTGATCACTTCCTGGATTCCACGGAATCCAGGAAGTGATCACCTTGGAGTCCTTAGCAACCTGCCAGTGACGTCAAAGCTCCGAACGCCGAACACGACCCTGAACTTTGCCCGAACTTTGGAAAAAATTCAGGTTCGTGTTCGGCATACCGAACACCGCAAAATTCAGTACAGACCCGAATTGTGAGAGTTCAGTTCGCCCATCACTAGTTGGATACAAGAAAAAAAAATTAGAAATGAAAGGGAACAATCACCACTTGGAACACAACACATGCTAATGTGTCTGCCTGGCTCTCGGATCCATCGTTAAAGAGCACTCTGAATTCAGAGATCAGATAAAATTAGATTTTAATTGGGGCTTTAAGGCTAAGCGGAATCAGTAGATAAGGAAGAATTATCCGAAGACATTAATGCCCACCATTCCTCTGGTGGGGAATTGCCAGGACTGATGGGAATAAATCAGACTCGACAGGTAAAGTAATGGTGAATTCGATGTAATCGTTATATATTAAAACCTAGAATCTCAGGAAATAGATCCAGGCAAAATCCAAGCTGGTCCTTATGTTTTATGGGTAGTCCTGAGCTTATGACTACAATTGAACACCCCCCCCCCCAAATATATGTTGCTAAGTCAGAAATTAGAGTTTCGCCCTGTAGATTGTTCCAAGCAGCATGGGGGTTTTTTTTCAACAAAAAAAGAAAGTTATGGTTTTCAGATCCAAAAAACCTCAATATTTTTGGATATTGAGGGAGTCCATTAGGTTTTGTTCTGAGGTTTGCAGTGTGATTGGTATGACACTGTACAGTGGTACCTCTTCTTACGAACTTAATTCAGGTTCTTAAGTAGAAAGGTTTGTGAAAAGAAGCAATTTTTCCCATAGGAATCAATTTAAAAGCAAATAATGCATGCGATTGAGGCCCTGTTTCCTCCCAGGAGATTCCTAGAGAGGCTCCATGGAGGCTTCTCCCCCTCCTCTTCCGGCCTTGTTTCCTTCTAGGAGATTCCTAGAGAGGCTCCATGGAGGCTTCTCCCCCTCCTCTTCCGGCCTTGTTTCCTCCCAGGAGATTCCTAGAGAGGCCCCACAGAGGCTTCTCCCCACCTTTTCCGGCCCTTTTTCCTCCCAGGACATTCCTAGAGAGGCCCCACGGAGGCTTCTCCCTGCCTTTTCCAGTTACAGTTCCGGAGGCTCGGGTTTGTAAGTGGAAAATGGTTCTTGAGAAGAGGCAAAACAAATCTTCAACACACGGTTCTTATCTAGAAAAGTTCGTAAGTAGAGGCGTTTGTAGGTAGAGGTACCACTGAATTTATTTTTTTTATGAGCAATCAACCTATCCCTCAAATCCTGGTATTTTACCAATCCTGGCATTGTATATTGTTTTGATATGTTGTGAGTCTCCCTGAGTCCTCGGAGAGGGGCGACAATCAAATCAAATCAAATCAAATCAAGCCAAATCAAATCAAACCAAACCAAACCAAACCAAAAATATTCCCAGCGACCAGTTAGGTCCCACAGAGTGGGCCTTCTCCGGGTCCCGTCAACTAAACAATGTCGTTTGACGGGACCCAGGGGAAGAGCCTTCTCTGTGGTGGCCCCAACCCTCTGGAACCAACTCCCCCCAGAGATTAGAATAGCCCCCACCCTCCTTGCCTTTCGTAAGCTCCTTAAAACCCACCTCTGCCGTCAGGCTTGGGGGAATTGAGATAATCTTTCCCCCTAGGCCTCTAAAATTTATGCATGGTATGTTTGTATGTATGATTGGTTTTATAACAAGGGTTTTTAGCTGTTTTAGTATTGGATTGTCACATTTATTTATTTTTTATTTATTTATTGGATTTGTATGCCGCCCCTCTCCGGAGACTCGGGGGGGGGGGGCTAACAACAATAATAGAACAGTATACACAATAATCCAATAGTAAAAACAATTAAAAACCCATTAAAGTAAAAACCAAACATACATTCAGACATACCATGCATAAAATTGTAAAGGTCTAGGGGGAAAGAGTATCTCAGTTCCCCCATGCCTGATGGCAGAGGTGGGTTTTAAGCAGCTTATGAAAGGCAAGGAGGGTGGGGGCAATTCTAATCTCTGGGGGGAGTTGGTTCCAGAGGGCCGGGGCTGCCACAGAGAAGGCTCTTCCCCTGGGTCCTGCCAAGTGGCATTGTTTAGTTGACGTGCTGTTTTTACCACTGTTGTTAGCCGCCCCGAGTCCACGGAGAGGGGCGGCATACAAATCCAATCAATCAATCAATCAATCAACCAATCAATC
The DNA here is from genome assembly GCF_031021105.1 of Erythrolamprus reginae. NCBI lineage: Eukaryota > Metazoa > Chordata > Lepidosauria > Squamata > Dipsadidae > Erythrolamprus > Erythrolamprus reginae. The sequence continues at coordinate 4,693,764 of NC_091956.1, forward strand.
AATCAATAAATAAATAAATTCACAATTATTTTTCAATTAGAATCACAGAGTCATAGACTCATAGGACCGTAAGGGACCTGACAGGTTTTCAATTCCCTGCTGAAGGCAGCTGGGCAGGAGCCTTATATCACCCCAGTTCCATTCTTGTCCAGTCTGTTCTTGAAAAGATCCAGTGATGGACCATGTACCACAACCCCATAAGGTCAGCTATTGCATTGATTAATTGCTCCTGCGGTCAGAAAAAAAATTCTCCTTACTTCTCAGTTCCATCTCTCTCTGACAAGTGCCCACCCATTGCTTTCTGACAGTTTTTACTACATTCAAACCCTCTGGCGAAGTTTCCGAAGAATTTTGGCAACTGGGTCAACAACGCTGTTTGTAGGGCAGTTTGTATTTTCCTGCAGCCGCTGGTCAAGCGGTCAACCGTTTCTTCCTTTCCCCCCCCAACTACAAAGGTGACATTTGCTGCTGTTTGTTCCATGCTGAGTATTCACCTGCACCCAATTAGTTGGCAAAGGTTGTTTGGAGGGCCACTAAAAATAAAGTCTTCAATTTCTCTCTTCAACACTCCTGATCTTAACAAGTTCCATGTGGGGTTTTTTATTGGCCTTTCCTTCTATAGTCTTCAAGTATTGACCATGCCTTGGCTTGTTCTTCCAATTAGCAAATTGGTATTCAATTGTTTCATCTCTATATTCAGCCTTCCCTTTGATTATTTTCAAAAACTGCCCTAGTTTGACTTCCTTCAGCAAGAATTCTTGACTTTTCTTAATTCGGGCCTTGCCTTTTCTTCCTCTGCAGTTTGTTGCACCTGTACAATTCTGCTTGGCTGCATAGCTAGATGTTCTGTCGGGCTCTCTGGTAGAATCCTCCCAGAAATGCACAGATACAATTTCAGACACACACACATTTGAAAATTCAAAACAATGTTCTTTATAATGAAAATTCACTTAACCTAAGCCCTCTTTTGGTATAGCAAAGAGCACTCGTCTCCAAACAAACTGGTAATTGGTACAAGTCCCTTATCAGTTCTGAGATACTTAGCTTGCAGCTGTGAGGCAATTCACAGTCCTTCTTCTTTCACAAAGTGACACACACTTTGCTCTGGTTTAGTTTCAAAGCGGGGGAAAATCAGCACACAAAAGGTCAAAGTCAGTAAAGCAGTCACGAAACACAGCGATCAGATAATCCTCCACAATGGCCAAACCCACAGGCTGCTCTTTATAGCAGCCTCACTAATGACCACAACCCACCCAACCACAGGTGGCCTCATTTTCTTTGATAATAATCTCTCAGCTGTTGCTGCCTATGCATCGCTCTCCGCATGCGTGGCTGTATCATTAACTCTTGTTCTGAATCCAAGGAGGAGCTAGATAATTGATCTCCTTCTGAGCTGTCTGCCACACTCTCCTCCTCCCTGTCACTCATGTCTTCTTGGTCAGAGGAGCCTTCATCAGCAGATTCCACCGGGGGCAAAACAGGCCTGCAGCATGTGGATGTCTCCCCCACATCCACAGTCCTTGGGGCAGGAGCTGGGCCAGAGCTAACCACAACAGCTAGAGGTATCACAAGCAGGAAGAGGGAGATTGTGATATTGCTATTGAGGCCCCATTTGGAATACTGTGTCCAGTTCTGGAGACCTCACCTACAAAAAGATATTGACAAAATTGAAGGGGTCCAAAGACGGGCTACAAGAATGGTGGAAGGTCTTAAGCATAAAATGTATCAGGAAAGACTTAATGAACTCAATCTGTAGAGCCTGGAGGACAGAAGGGAAAGGGGGGACACGATCATTTAAACGAAACATTTAAATCTGTTAAAGGGTTCAATAAGGTTCAGGAGAGAAGTGTTTTTAATAGGAAAGTGAACATAAGAACAAGGGGACACAATCTGAAGTTAGTCTTTTCACACTTGGTAACTTTAAGACTCGCCAGCCAGTGAATTCTGGGAGTTAAAGTCCACAAGTCTTAAAGTTGCCAGGTTTGGGGACCCCTGTGACCTAAACCCTTAAGTACTTAAAAGAAACCATGCCCACCACCAATAAAACCCCACCACCATTTAGGGGGTTAAATTATTTGCAACAAGTTTCAATTTCTTCCTTAGCTCCGGTTTACATTTCATTACCTACAAAAAGTGATTGGAATTTATTTTTCACATTGTCGTCATAAATTCTACTTAAGATATAATTTTTCACCTTATTCCATCGTGCCATCAGCTTCTCCAATTTATTTTCATCAAAGTTATTTAATCTTATTTCCATAATTTTGAAGTGGATGTGGTCCACCATGTACCAGTACCAATTCTGGATTGTCCATTTATTGCTATCCTTCCACCCTAGTACCACTACTGCTTGAGCGCTTTCCAAAGCTGCTGTTTTGATTTCTTTAAATTCTCGTAATTCCCCGTATTTAACTAGTATTTTTTTTTTGTGGTAATAAAATTTAATAATTTTTTTTTAAAAAAAAATACCGTTAAGTTCAAGTTTTGAAATCCTACCGGGGGGGGGGGGGGATACGATGATGGAGATTTTGATTGGAAGAAGTTGAAACTCCTATATAAGCTTCTGGACTCAAAGGTGATAGTTTAGCTGTCGAGAAGAACATAATATCTGATAAAATTCACAGCGAAGTTGTCTCCCTCCCTGCCCTCCCTTGGGTCTCCTATGCTCCTGTATCAGTAGAGTTTTATCAAAGTAATCAACAAGCATCCACCGCAGACAATAAAACTTACAGGCTCATTAGCCTGGAATGACCCAGCTGTTTTTCATGTGCAGGGTCATTTCTTAACTAATGAGCCAGCCAGCCAGATGGCCAACCCTACTCTAGTAGCCCTAGCTGCATAAGCGTGATTTAGACATCGAGGCAAAACCCGGGAGTCTGTCCGCATTGCTAAGGGGCGAATGGCACCTAAGGAAAAAACATAAAATAACCATGCTTGCACTTCCAAAGAGTCATTTAGGATTCATTCCATTTTAGAGAGTCCATCCCTTCGTTGTGAAAGTCCATAAGGCCCTAAAGGCGGAGTACTAATGACCCATAGATACTTAGCAGTTACTTTTTCATAGGCAAGAATATTTTTTTAATTTTTCAGTCCAATCACATATGCAAATTAACATACATCACAATAATTCTTTCTTTTAACTTTGGTATTCATGATCCATCCAATGCTGCCTCCAATACAATTGACATCTGGACAAGAATAATTACTCATATTTCGTAGGTGTATTTTAAAATGCTATTAACTAATACAATTTTTAAATTGCTTCCTTTCTAGTCAACAGCAATTTCATAATATTTATTAGTAATAAATTATTAGTAAATACATTATTACCATTACTTTTATAATAATTGCCCTTAAAAAAGAAACAAATATTCCCAATCATGACAACTGTTGAAGTCCCCAAGCCTTAAAGTTGCCAAGTCACCTCTGCCGTAAGCCTTCCTCATAGGCTCAATCGGCCCTATGCTTGCCTGTATTGTAGTCTTCATCATTGCTCTCTCACCCTTATAATGTTGTATTAGCAAGGGGATGGATCAGTGGTTTTGAAAATCAGCCTAAATCTCACGGAAGCCTTCCTCGTGAAATGAGCTCACGAAAGATCAGCATAAGTAAATATGCTTCAATAGATGTGAATTTTATTCGAATCTGGGCTTCCTTTCCTCAATTTCTCACCCCATTCCTAAGAGGTCGGTAAAGGGGCGTGCATAAGCGCACCAACGTGCCTACCATCCCTGTCCTACCGCCCCCCCCTTTATTCGTATTTATTTCATGTATTGAAATCATGTTTGTACTTATATATATTATCTAATATGTGCTTGACAAATTAAAGAAATAATAAATAAAAGAATAAAAGAATAGAACAGAATAGAATTCTTTATTGATCAAATGTGATTGGATGCACAAAGAATTTGGTGCAGATGCTCTCAGTGTACATAAAACAAAATATGCATTTGTCAAGAATCATGAGATAAAACAAAATAATAATAACTGAAATAATAGAACAGAATAATAGAACAATACTGGCCTTACAGAAAGCTGTCAAGACCTGGCTTTTCTGGCAGGCCTGGAATTAGGCTGATTGTAAGTATGTATTTTGTATCATTGTTAATATTGATTTTTATTATTAGATTTTAATTGTTTTTATTGTTGTATTTATTCCGATTGTTAGCTGCTCATAGTCCATATGGAGTGAGTGGCATATAAATACAATAAATTAAGAATAGAATAGTAGAAGAATAATAGAATAATAGAATAATAGAATAATAGAATAATAGAAGATTAATAGAATAACAGAATAATATAACATAATACAATACATAACAGTGCAGTCAGGCGGTAGGGAAAGCAAGTAGGATGCTTGGCTGCATAGCTAGAGGTATAACAAGCAGGAAGAGGGAGATTATGATCCCGCTATATAGAATGCTGGTGAGACCACATTTGGAATACTGTGTTCAGTTCTGGAGACCTCACCTACAAAAAGATATTGACAAAATTGAACGGGTCCAAAGACGGGCTACAAGAATGGTGGAAGGTCTTAAGCATAAAACGTATCAGGAAAGACTTCATGAACTCAATCTGTAGAGTCTGGAGGACAGAAGGAAAAGGGGGGACATGATCGAAACATTTAAATATATTAAAGGGTTAAATAAGGTTCAGGAGGGAAGTGTTTTTAATAGGAAAGTGAACACAAGAACAAGGGGACACAATCTGAAGTTAGTTGGGGGAAAGATCAAAAGCAACATGAGAAAATATTATTTTACTGAAAGAGTAGTAGATCCTTGGAACAAACTTCCAGCAGACGTGGTAGATAAATCCACAGTACCTGAATTTAAACATGCCTGGGATAAACATATATCCATCCTAAGATAAAATACAGAAAATAGTATAAGGGCAGACTAGATGGACCATGAGGCCTTTTTCTGCCGTCAGACTTCTATGTTTCTATGTTTCTATAAAAAGTAATAAAATAAATAATAATAAAACAATAAAATATCATAATGCAATAATGCAGTAATACAGTAATACAGTAATACAGTAATACAATAATACAATATAGTACAACAATACAATACTACAATACAATACTACAATACAATAATAATAAATAAAATAAAAAATCCACTCTCCCTTTGCCCTACACCCCTTCCCCCTTTCAATATCCGTCCTACCGCACAGGTTCAGACCAAACTGTGTGCTTGTAGCTTTTACAATACAAACTCTCTTCAGGGTTTGGCAACAAAAAGGCTGAAAATAATCAAGAGCCCCCCCCTCCCCTCCCCAGGGGCATGGATCTGAGGCTGATTAGGCGATGCCACATGGCTCCCCTCCCATTCTCCGCGGGGTTCCTTGCAAGCCCGGCTGCATTTACTTAGTCGGTTGGAAGAAATATTGATTGCACAGTCGGCTGGAAACAGGTGTGAAGTGAGCTCAGCCAATGTTTTAATATAATACCTGAAGCAAATTCAGAATTCTGTCCGATAATAGGATGGAAAGAGCCTGAGGTGGTAAAAAAATAATAATAATAAAAACCCATGTAAAAAGAAGACTGGTAGCTGGTTAGAAGCTCAGTCTGGAAGGATTTGGCCCTGGCATCTCTTGGATTTAAACACTGTATCTGGCATGTATCTGTCTTAGTCTCTCTCTCTCTCCGTCTCTCTCTTTATCTCGCTCTCTTTCTCCCTCCCTTCCTTGTCTGTTTCTGTCTGTCTGTCTGTCTGTCTCTCCTCTCTCTTTTCTCTCTCTGTCTCTCTCTGTCTCTCTCTTTCTCCTTCCCTCCCTCTCTCTCTCGTATGTTTTTGTCTATCTATTTGTCTCTCTCTCTCTCCTCTCTATCTCTTTTCTCTGTCTCGCTCTTTTTCCTTCCCTCTCTCTCTCTCTCTCTCTCGTATGTTTCTGTCTCTCTGTCTGTCTCTCTCTCTCTTTTCTCTCTCTGTCTTTCTCTTTCTCCTTCCCTCCCTCTCTCTCTCGTATGTTTCTGTCTGTCTGTCTCTCTCTCTCTCTTTTCTCTCTGTCTCTCTTTCTCCCTCCCTCCCTCTTGTATGCTTCTGTCTCTCTTCTCTCTTTCTCCTTCCCTCCCTTTCTCTTTTGTATGTCTCTGTCTTCTCTCTCTCTTTTCTCTCTCTTTTTCTTCTCTCTCTTTTTTCTGTCTCTCTCTTTCCCCGTCCCTCCCTCTCCCTCTTGTATGTTTCTCTCTCTCTCTCTCTGACTCACTCACTCAGTCAGTCTGTCTCTCTGTCTAACTAACTAACTAAGACTATGGCTTCCTGCCTGCCTACCTATCTACCTCCCATCCATCCATCCATCCATCCATCCATCCATCCATCCATCTTATCTACAGTATGTCAAGGAAGGAAGGAGGGAAGGAAGGAAGGAAGAAAGGAAGGAAGGAAGGAAGGAAGGAATCAACCCACCAACCAGCCAACCAACCAACCAACCAACCAGCCAACCAACCAGCCAACCAACCAACCAACCAACCAACCAATCAATCAATCAATCAATTATATATTTTTCTGGATTACCTTTTGGCAAAATGTGGACATACATGGGTAGTATCCTTCAGAACATTTCTCTGCATCCTTTGAAATAAACAACAAGCAGTTATAAGAACTTGAAACAAGGCGAAATGGATTAAATCCTTTTCCTTATGTAAAGGAATACTTTTAGATCCCTAAATTCAAATGGCTGCCAAGTTCCTTTTCCCTTTCCATTTTTAAAAAATCCTGAATGGATACAAAAGGGGAAATGAGATCATTTTGAATTATGATTTACCATATTTTTTTCACTATAAGACACACTTCTCCTCTTCAAAAAAGGGTGAAAACGTTGGTGCGTCTTGTATACAGAATACAGCCATTTTTGTATATTCCAAAAACCCTGACCCGCATGTCGTGTTTTTTTTGCAAAAATAGGGTGCACAAAGGGTTTGGGAGGTCGGCAGATAGCGAAACGGCCCCCCCCCCCCTTTTTTTTTTTTTACAAAAACAGGACATGCAGAGAGTTTGGGAGCCTTGTAGAAACATAGAAACATAGAAGTCTGACGGCAGAAAAAGACCTCCTGGTCCATCTAGTCTGCCCTTATACTATTTCCTGTATTTTATCTTAGGATGGATATATGTTTATCCCAGGCATGTTTACATTCAGTTACTGTGGATTTATCTACCACATCTGCTGGAAGTTTGTTCCAAGGATCTACTACTCTTTCAGTGAAATAATATTTTCTCATGTTGCTTTTGATCTTTCCCCCAACTAACTTCAGATTGTGTCCCCTTGTTCTTGTGTTCACTTTCCTATTAAAAACATTTCCCTCCTGGACCTTATTTAACCCTTTAACATATTTAAATGTTTCAATCATGTCCCCCCTTTTCCTTCTGTCCCCCAGACTATACAGATTGAGTTCATGAAGTCTTTCCTGATACGTTTTATGCTTAAGACCTTCCACCATTCTTGTAGCCCGTCTTTGGACCCGTTCAATTTTGTCAATATCTTTTTGTAGGTGAGGTCTCCAGAACTGGACACAGATCCTGTGGCCCAGGGAGGGCAAAAACCTTTTTTGGGTGTGTGTGTGTGTGTGTGTTTGTTTAGCTCTTCAAAATCTTTGTGCATCTTATACTCCGGTGCATGTCATAGTCTGAAAAATACGGTACTGCTATTCTCCCCTGGCTGAAGACTTCTCCCCTAGAGCAGTGTTTCCCAAACTTGGCAACTTGAAGATATTTGGACTTCAACTCCCAGAATTCCCCAGTCAGCATTCGCTGGCTGGGGAATTCTGGGAGTTGAAGTCCAGATATCTTCAAATTGCCAAGGTTGGGAAACACTGCCCTAGAAGATTGCAATAAGGCCAGTCTAGGCAAATCACAACACACCATACATGTTTATTTCACATTTGAAAAAAAAAAATGGGAATAATGACACGTCAAAGTTCTCAAAAATCTTTTTTTTTTGGTTTGCTTTAGACAATGATATCACTTTTGTCATAGGTCTGTCTCTACAGATGTCGTGCATATGCTCTTTGGCTAGATATCCAATGGCCCGTAATTTATCTAATTGTTTGGATACGTCTTCATAGTTTCCACACCTACCTGAGCGTACCTGAGGCAACAGGCTGGCCTTTCAGATCAATTCTGTCTCTTCTGCATGGACGCATAATGGTTGCTTTCTTCAGGGGCACATTCCGATTTCCCCCCCTGCTTAAATGTGACAGCAGCCTCTTATATGGTCGTAAACAAGCAACCTGATACTGGATCAGCCCACAAGCAAAACACCAGGTGAAAAATTCCCCAAGGAAGAAAATCTTTCATAAAATGTTTTCTCCTCCTCTTTCATATTATTTCTCTTCTCTTCTCTTCTCTTCTCTTCTCTTCTCTTCTCTTCTCTTCTCTTCTCTTCTCTTCTCTTCTCTTCTCTTCTCTTCTCTTCTCTTCTCTTCTCTTCTCTTCTCTTCTCCTCTCTTCTCTTCTCTTCTCTTCTCTCCTCTCTCCTCCATTCCATTCTATCATTGCTTTCTCTTCTCTTCTATTTTCTCTCCTCTCCTCTCCTCTCCTCTATTCCATTCCATTATTGCTTTCTCTTCTTTTCTCTCCTCTCCTCCTCTCCACTATTATTCTTCTCTTCTCTTCTCTTCTCGTCTCTTCTCTCCTCTCTCCTCCATTCCATTCTATTATTGCTTTCTCTTCTCTTCTATTTTCTCTCCTCTTCTCTCCTCTATTCCATTCCATTATTGCTTTCTCTTCTCTTCTCTCCTCCTCTCCTCTCATCTCCACTATTCTTCTTCTCTTCTGTTCTCTTCTCCATTCTGTTCTATTATTGCTTTCTCTTCTCTTCTATTTTCTCTCCTCTTCTCTCCTCTCCTGTATTCTATTCCATTCCTAGTAACGTGTTGCTTGCATCCTAAGATTTTTATTAATATTGATTGTTTCTTCATTGCTTATTTGACTCCTATGACAATCACTAAGTGGTGTACCACATTATTCTTGACAAATGTATCTTTTTCTTTATATACATTGGGAGCATATGTACCAAGACAAATTCCTTGTGTGTCCAATCACACTTGGCCAATAAATACTATTCTATTCTACTCATTCCATTCCATTCCATTATTGCTTTCTCTCCTCCCCTCCCCTCCCCTCCCCTCTCCTCCCCTCCCCTCCCCTCCTCTCCTTTCCTCCATTCCATTCCATTCTTCTTTTCTATTCTATTTTCTCTTCTTTTCTATTTTCTCTCCTCTCCCTCTCTCCTCTTCCCTTCCCTCCTTCATTCTGTCTTCTCTTCCCTCTTTTGTCCTTCCCCTTTCTTTTCTCTCCCTTATCACCCAGGGCAGGAGAAAGATTGCCGAAATAAAGGGTTTACGAGATTCCACTGCAAAAAGAAACATGTCCCGAGATGGCTTCACTCGGGGTATTTTCACAACACATTTCTCTTTCCGATCCTGATTTAAGCCTCACTTTTAATTATGCTTCCAAATTGCCAACCAGGGTCTCACATATCCTTTTACCAATCTGGCTAATGGCAAGTACCCTTCTGGTGAGCCTTTCATGCAATATAGATAATGGTTGGAGAATGATAGATTTCTCTCTCTCTCTCTCTCTCTCTCTCCTTCCTTCCTTTCCGGGTGCAGGGAAACCAGAATATGTAAAGATGTTTCTTAAGTTGAAAGATTAAGACGGCTGTAGTCAAAGCTGGACATCTCTTGCAGAGTCCCAGGAAAAGGGCATCATAGAAATCGAACTAATAAATAAATCAGCTAAAATTCCAAAGACTTTTCCAGATATACCTGTCTGTCTGTCTGTCTGTCTGTCTGTCTGTCTATCTATCTATCTATCTATCTATCTCATCTCTCTCTCTCTCTCTCTCTCATATCTCTCTCTCTCATATCTATCTATCTCTATCTCTCTCTCATATCTATTTGTCTGTCTGTCTGTCTTTCTGTCTATCTATCTATCTATCTATCTATCTATCTATCTATCTATCATCTATCTATCTATCTATCTATCTATCTATCTATCTATCTATCTATCTCATCTCTCTCTCATATCTCTCTCTCATATCTCTCTCTCTCTCTCTCCCTTTCTCTCTCATATCTATCTGTCTGTCTCTCTCTCTCTCTCATATCTATCTGTCTGTCTCTCTATCTATCATCTCTCTCATATCTCTCTCTCATATCTCTCTCTCTCTCTCTCTCTCATTCTCTCTCATATCTGTCTGTCTGTCTGTCTGTCTCTCTCTCTCTCTCATATCTATCTATCTCTATCTCATATCTATTTGTCTGTCTGTCTGTCTGTCTGTCTGTCTGTCTGTCTTTCTGTCTGTCTGTCTGTCTGTCTGTCTGTCTGTCTGTCTATCTATCTATCTATCTATCTCATCTCTCTCTCATATCTCTCTCTCATATCTCTCTCTCTCTCTCTCCCTTTCTCTCTCATATCTATCTGTCTGTCTCTCTCATTCTCTCTCATATCTATCTGTCTATCTATCTATCTATCTATCTATCTATCTATCTATCTATCTATCTATCTATCTATCTATCTATCTCATCTCTCTCTCATATCTCTCTCTCATATCTCTCTCTCTCTCTCTCCCTTTCTCTCTCTCATATCTATCTCTCTCTCTCTCTCATTCTCTCTCATATCTGTCTGTCTGTCTGTCTCTCTCTCTCTCTCTCTCATATCTATCTATCTCTATCTCATATCTATTTGTCTGTCTGTCTTTCTGTCTGTCTGTCTGTCTGTCTGTCTGTCTGTCTGTCTATCTATCTATCTATCTATCTATCTATCTCATCTCTCTCTCATATCTCTCTCTCATATCTCTCTCTCTCTCTCTCCCTTTCTCTCTCATATCTATCTGTCTGTCTGTCTCTCTCTCTCTCATATCTATCTGTCTGTCTGTCTGTCTATCTATCTATCTATCTATCTATCTATCTATCTATCTATCTATCTCTTATCTATCTGTCTATCTGTCTGTCTGTCTGTCTGTCTATCTATCTATCTATCTATCTATCTATCTATCTATCTATCTATCTATCTATCTATCGCATCTATCCTAATTCTCTTTCTCTCTCCCTCCCTCCCCTCCCTCCCTCCCTCCATCCATCCATCCATCCATCCATCCCTTTCTGCTTCTCGGCCCCTCCAGAGGCCATATCCAAGGCAGCTACATTTATTTATAGCCGACAAACTATAATCTATATGACATTAAAAAAAAACCCATATAACCCTTCCCTGGTACAAACTGAGAGGAGAAGAGCCTGTGGTTTAGAGGTTTAGAGGGAATGGAACTGTCAGAGAGAGAGAGAGACAGAGGTGGAGCCTGGGCCATCCGTCAACCCTCAGATGTAGAGTCAACCGTCGCCAGGTCTGGAGGTGGCAGACGAAGAACAGGAAGAACAGCTGGGTCCAGTGACTGACACACATATATGCAGAAGGCAGAGGAGAGGAGGGCAGTGGAAATCTATGGGCCAGTTCTTGGGTTGGAAAAGCTACCGCTGCTAGCAAAGCCCCGCCCCAGCTCTGGAGATCAAAGGCAGCGGGGCGGAGATTAATAGATGTGGCAGGCAATTATTCATCTCCCTGCCGGATGGACTTGTTAGCCAGCAGTGTGTGTGTGTGTGAGAGAGAGAGATTGGCTAATGCAACCAGGGAAATCGATCCCTCATAATACACACTTTGTAAGCCAAGACAAAAATACTTTGATTTTTGATTAAGGGAAATACCGGAAGAGCTTTCCTGATTATTATATTTGGATGTTTTACTTGAGATGAATGTCACGGCTAAGTCTCTCTTGTTTCTTCTATAAATGGCCCCTGTATGGCTCTGACAGGTATTGATGTACTTTGTCAAGGAAGAAATATCTTTGGAAACTAGGAGTAAAAAAAAAAAATTCAACGATTTTTCAGAAGACGGTTCGGAAGATAATAAAGTAATTTGTCTTCACACAGGGATGATAGTCAAACTTTGGAGGTGAAAAAAGAAAGAAAGAAAACAAACCTCAAATTAAAAGGACTCATCTATCTATCTATCTATCTATCTATCTATCTATCTATCTATCTATCTATCTATCTATCTATCATCTATCTATCTATCTATCTATCTATCTATCTATCTATCATCTATCATCTATCATCTATCATCTATCTATCTATCTATCTATCTATCTATCCTATTGTCTGTCTCTCTCTCTCTCTCTCATCTATCTATCTATCTATCTATCTATCTATCATCTATCTATCTATCTATTGTCTGTCTCTCTCTCTCTCTCTCTCTCATCTATCTATCTATCTATCTATCTATCTATCTATCTATCTATCTACCTACCTACCTACCTACCTCATCTATCTCTCTATCTCTCTATCTCTCTATCTCTCTATCTCTCTCTATCTCTCTATCTCTCTATCTCTCTATCTCTCTATCTCTCTATCTCTCTATCTCTCTATCTCTCTATCTCTCTATCTCTCTATCTCTCTTTCTCTCTTTCTCTCTTTCTCTCTTTCTCTCTTTCTCTCTTTCTCTCTTTCTCTCTTTCTCTCTCTTCTCTCTTTCTCTCTTTCTCTCTTTCTCTCTGTGTGTCTCTCTTTCTCTTTCTATCATCTCTCATCTATCTGTCTGTCTGTCTGTCTATCTATCTATCTATCTATCTATCTATCTATCTATCTATCTATCTATCTATCTATCATCTATGTCTGTCTGTCTTCTGTCTGTCTGTCTATATCTATCTATCACATTGGCAGTGTAAATTTGTTTATTATTTTTACCCAGGATAACTATACAATAAGCTTGTTTTCATACTAGCAATGTATTGACATTTATATAAATACGTATGACGTATGGTGATATTGGGTGAATCTGTTCTCTGCTCCCACCCCCTATTCTACACCTGTAAAAGAAGGCTACGGACGTGGGTTCAAGCTTGTGAATTTCTCAGGATGTTGGGGAGAGAGGGACGACGGCTGCTTTCAAATCCTGTGTGCAAAAGAAATAAAAATGAATTTTCAATGCTTCATGGAGAGTTGAAGCATTGAAATGAATGAAGTCAAGGTATCATCACTACACTTGAGCAGGATTTTTCAAAATAATGCTAGGAGAAATCTGATGGCAAAAATCAAAACAAAACAAAAAAACCCAAAACAACTCTCTGATAGTAAAATTAGAAGAAAAAAAAAAAGAAATTATCCAACACTTGTTCTCCCCTCCTCTCCCCGCCCTTCTCCCTTCCCATCTGTTCAACTCCTCTCCTCCTCTCACTTTTTAACAGACAAGAACATGTACCATGTCTCCCTTGCCAGGTCAGGTGGTGGAGGAAGGGAGAGAAGGAAGGAAGGAAGGAAAGAAAGAAAGAAGGAAAGAAAGAAAGAAAGAAGGAAGGAAGGAAGGAAGGAAGGAAGGAAAGAAAGAAGGAAGGAAGGAAGGAGGAAAGAAAGAAAGAAGGGAGGAAAGAAAGAAAGAAAGGAAGGAAGAAAGAATGAAGAAAGGAAGGAAAGAAAGAAGGAAGGAAGGAAGGAAAGAAGGAAAGAAAGAAGAAAAGAAAGAAAGAATTGAAGGAAAGAAAGAAAGAAGAAAAGAAAGAAAGAAGTAAAGAAAGAAAGAAAGAAAGAAGAAAGGAAGGAAAGAAAGAAAGAAGGAAAGAAAGGAAGAAAGAAAGAAGGAAGGAAAGAAAGAAAAATAAAGAAGGAAAGAAAGAAAGAAAGAAGGAAGGAAGGAAGAAAGGAAAGAAAGAAGGAAGGAAGGAAGGAAGAAAGGAAAGAAAGAAGGAAGGAAGGAAAGAAGGAAAAAAAGAAGGAAGGAAGGAAGGAAAGGAAGGAAGGAAGGAAAGAAAGAAAGAAAGAAAGAAAGAAGGAAAGAAAGAAAGAAAGAAGGAAGGAAAGAAAGAAAGAAGGAAAGAAAGAAAGAAGAAAGGAAAGAAAGAAAGAAAGAAGGCAAGAAAGGAAGAAAGAAAGAAGGAAGGAAAGAAAGAAAGAAAAAGAAGAAAGAAGGGAAAGAAAGAAAGAAAGAAGGAAGGAAGAAAGGAAAGAAAGAAAGAAGGAAGGAAAGAAAGAAGGAAGGAAGGAAAGAAGGAAGGAAGGAAGGAAGGAAGGAAAGAAAGAAAGAAAGAAAGAAAGAAAGAAGTCCACTGCAACACAGTGACACCCATTCCCAACTCCCAGAGGGTTGATTGATAGCGTTCAAGGCCGCTAAGATGTTAAGAAGAGCAAAAGGATGGATGTACCATCTCCATCCAACTCCAACAAGAGTTTACCTCTAAACACGATCAAAGCCATTTTGATCCCCTGCCCCGATCTGAATCCTGACTAAACAGGGTCCAGCTAATATGATTCTTCTAGTGTTCTCTGGACATTCTGTGTGACCATCTTCTCAACTCGCCTTCCCTCAAAATGGGAAGGCTGGAATCTGGACAGTAATTGTCCAGCACAGTTGAGTCTAGCCATGATTTGCTTCAAACCTCTCAATCCAGCCAATGATCTTGCTAGAGATTTTTTATGATGTAAAAAAGTTGTGGAGACTCTATAAAGAGTTGCAGAGAAGAGCAAAAAGGATGATTTGGGGACTGGAGGCTAAAACACATGAAGAACAGTTGCAGGAACTGGGCATGGCTAGTTTAATGAAAAGAAGGACCAGGGGAGACATGATAGCAGTCTTCCAATATCTCAGGGTTTGCCACAAAGAAGAAGGAGTCAAGCTATTCTCCAAATCACCTGATATGTTTTATGTTTAAGACCTTCCACCATTCATAAAACATATCAGGAAAGACTTCAGGAACTCCATCTGTATAGTCTGGAGGACAGAAGGAAAAGGGGGGGACATGATCGAAACATTTAAATATGTCAAAGGGTTAAATAAGGTTCAGGAGGGAAGTGTTTTTAATAGGAAAGTGAACACAAGAACAAGGGGACACAATCTGAAGTGGGTTTAGTTTGGGTGTTGATTGCTCCTAATGTTCTACGCATTAAATATACTTGTAAATATGACGATTTCTCCTCTAGAGATATATATTTTCTGCCGTTGGGCTTCAAGCATAATGGCCCCAATGCAATCAGTCACCCAGATGTAATATATTCATTGTTAGAGAGAAAATATATGCTCAAACCAAGCTTGGCTTCCTTTCTCTCTGTGTCTTTGCCAATTTGCTAAGCAATACCGAAATAGATGTTTTCAGTGTATGATGTGGTTAGTGTGGGGATTTTAATTAGCTAATTCATTAAGCTAGTTTCATGCACCCATTTCTTATTTATCCATTTATTTTATTTCCTTACAATCTTCTATGAATAGTAGTCTGGAAATCTCTCTGAGGAATACGCAGCTGGGAATCCTTCTAATGCTTTTTAATACATTGAACAAGAAGGAAAGGGAATCATATTTTATTGGATTATTATCATACCCTTTTCATCATACGAAATAATCAAGATTATATTATAACAGATCTGGTTTTGCACATTAATCAACCCTGTAATTACTAGTTCTAAATTAAATTTGCAGGCAGGAAAGAACTCATTGGATTAATTTTACATAATGAACAAAGTTTAGATAATGGGCATTCTGTCTACAGCAGGAGTGTCAAACTTGCGGGATTGTGGTGTCCCTTGACACATCGGGTTGACACTTCACTAAACCAGACAGGGCCAGCACATGACACAACTGGCCCGTGGCCCATGAGTTTGACAACCCTGATTAGATATTAGCCTTCCTTCCTTCCTTCCTTCCTTCCTTCCTTCCTTCCTTCCTTCCTTCCTTCCTTCCTCCCTCCCTCCCTCCCTCCTCCCTCCCTCCCTTTCTCTTTCTTTCTTTCTTTCTTTCTATCCCTCTCTCCCTCCCTCATTCTCCTTTCGCTATATTTATATCTTTCTAATCTGTCTCCATGCCTGCCTGCCTATCACTCCCTCTCTCTCACACATGCAAACACATCTCAATCAATCAATCAATCAATCAATCAATCAATCAATCAATCAAATCAATCTAACCTCTGTCTGTCTGTCTGTCTGTCTATCTATCTATCTATCTATCTATCTGTATCTATTTATATCTCTCTCGCATCTCTCTCTCTCATCTCCCTCTCTATCTATCTATCTATCTGTCTGTCTGTCTGTCTGTCTGTCTGTCTGTCTGTCTGTCTGTCTGTCTGTCTGTCTGTCTGTCTGTCTGTCTGTCTGTCTGTCTGTCTATCTATCTATCTATCTATCTATCTATCACATCTCTCTCTCATATCTATCTCTCTCTCTCTCTGTCTGTCTGTCTGTCTACCTACCTACCTACCTACCTACCTACCACCTACCTATCTATCTGTATCTATTTCTCTCTCTCTCATCTCTCTCTCTTTCTCTCTTTCTATCTGTCTGTCTGTCTGTATCTATTTATCTCTTTCTCGCATCTCTCTCTCTCTCCCTCTCTCTCTCTCTCTATCTATCTACCTATTTATCTCTCTCTCTCATGTCTGTCTGTCTGTCTGTCTGTCTGTCTGTCTGTCTGTCTGTCTGTCTGTCTATCTATCTATCTAACTATCCTATTTGCACCCTTATGACTGATATTTACTTGTCAATCTGTGTGTCATTGTATTGAATAAATAGATGATAAATTATTTTGACTTTAGATTTAGTTGATGAGTCTAAAAACTAGACTCGGTGTTCCTTCTGAAACCTGGTCCTGTCGCTTGCTACAATTTGGTAGAAGGCCGCCATGTTGATTAACAGTATTTATGCGATCTCACGGAGTTTTCTCTGGAAATATTGCTGCTGAAATCATGACATGAAAACTCCAGGTAGCAGCTTATAAAAACAAGAATTGGAACATGTGTGTGTTTGTGTGGGGGGAATATTTGCAGGTCCCCCTCTTCTTTTCACTGACTTATTTGCAACAACAAAAGAAATCCAACATGAATTCATTTAGAAGATTAACGTGCTTCTATAATCCACAGCTGTATATTTCATAATAAGAAGTAGCCGTGAGATTAAACGGTCGCTTTCTTCTGAATCAGATCAGCAGAATTTAATGCCAGTGTCCACAGCTGCTGTCCAGTGATGGGTCCAAGCCGGTACGGAGGGGATTGGCTATCCATTAGTGCTTTTTGACGGGTTCCGGTAGCCGGCCCAGCTGCGCGCATGCCTGTCATGTGTGCGCATGCCTCCACATGAGATTTTGCTTCTGCGCATGCACCCAAAGCAAAATTTTGCTCCGGCCTCAGTTTTTTTAAAAAAATATATATATTGGGGTTTCTTGTTTTTTAGACTTTTAAAATGTATTATTGTTATTTTAGATTCTAACTATTAGATTTGTCATTATATATTGTTTTTATCATTGCTGTAAGCCGCCCCGAGTCTTCGGTAATAATAATAATAATAATAATAATAATAATAATAATAATAATCCCATAACGGTAGGAAAAAGTAAGTGGAGCCCTTTGCTGCTGCTGTCCTTTCATAGAGTGTATCTAATCTAAGTTATTTAATACATTAAAATTTCATTTAAGACAATAGAATGCTTAAGAGGAAAAAAAACTCTAAGTATGTGTGTTTCTCAAAACTTTGCAGTGAGTTAATTGAAAGTGTTTTTAAAAAAGATTTAATAATAATAATAATAATAATAATTTATTAGATTTGTATGCCGCCCCTCTCCGAAGACTCGGGGTGGCTCACAACAATAATAAAACAGTGACAATGTAAACAAATCTAATATTTAAAAAGCATCTAAAAACCCATCATTTAAAAACCATGCAACACACGGATACCATACATAAAACTATAAAAGCCTGGGGGAGATGTCTCAATTCCCCCATGCCTGGCGATATAAGTGGGTCTTAAGTAGTTTGCGAAAGCAAGGAGGGTGGGGGCAGTTCTGATCTCTGAGGGGAGTTGATTCCAGAGGCCCGGGGCTGCCACAGAGAAGGCTCTTCCCCTGGGGCCCGCCAGATCAGAGAAGGCTCTTCCCCTGGGGCCCGCCAGATGACATTGTTTAGTCGACAGGACCTGGAGAAGGCCAACTCGAGTCTATGGAGAGGCGCGGCATACAAATCTAATTAATAATAATAATAATAATAATAATAATAATAATAATAATAAGTGAAATACGAAGATCTAAAAATCGAGCTGCAACGACTCTGGCATAAGCCAGTGAAAGTGGTCCCAGTGGTACTTGGCACCATCGGAATTGACAAAATCTCCATCTGTCAATTGCAAAAGGACGCTTTACTGGGATCGGCAAACATAATTCGCCGCTACATCACGCAGTGCTAGGTGCTTGGGAAGCGCCCGACTGGTGATGAAGTACGAAATCCAGCATAGTGATCTCATTTGCTGTGTGGTACTGACATAGTAGTAGTAGTAGTAGTAGTAGTAGTAGTAGTAGTAGTAGTAATAATAATAATAAATAATAATAATAATAATAATAATAATAATAATTTGTAGGGTTATCGCATATAACCTTCCTTTAAGCTGGGATGGGGAACAATGGCCTTTTTAAGATTTGTGGACTCCAACTCCCAGAATTCCTCTGGCTGGCTGAGGAATTCTGGAGTTGAAGTTCCCAATTCCTAAAATGGCCGTCGCTCCCCACTGCGGTTTTAAGCAATGCAGACAATTTTTGTTTCCCCGGGAAGCTTAAGCAAAAGAGCATCATTGTGTTTACATTGGCAGAACATCTGCTCACAGCTCCCTTTCTTCAGTACATTACTTGCCACATTAAGTTCATTAGAAGTATTAAGCAATGAATAAAATCAAGGGAAATGAACCATTGTTATTAAAATGCAATGTCTATTTATTGAGCTGGGCTGAATCACGAATAAAGCTGTGGATGAGTGGTTAGTTTGACAGTAAGAAGCTTTTTGAGAATTTTTTTTTGCTTTCAATTTTGCTTTCTTTTAATATTTTTTTCTATTTTTTCCACTATATCCACATAAACATCCATACATACAGTATACCATAATCATACATACATACATGCATTGCATGCATGCATACATACATACATACATACATACATACATACATATGTTTTTGCTGAATTTTTGCTGAATTTTTAAAATGAAGGGAGACTAGGATAGTGCTATTTCAGCCTTATTCTGGCCTCATTAGCTAGCCATACCCTTACTGGATTTGATCCTGGGGCTTCTGCCTTGTAAGGCAGAGAATTAACCTCTAGGCCACGAGATCTGATCCCTTTAGCTTTGTACCAGGGAGGGGCTATAATAATAATAATAATAATAATAATAATAATAATAATAATAATAATAATAGTAGTAATAAAACAAAACACCCTTGAGACAGTCATGACGTGGTTTGATTATGAGAATCCCATAGAGAATTATCATCAATAGTAATCTCATACAGTGGTATCTCTACTTAAAAGCTTAATTTGTTCTGTGACCAGGTTCTTAAGTAGAAACGTTTTGTAAGAAGAAGCAATTTTTCCCATAGGAATCAATGTAAAAGCAAATAAAGCGTGCGATTGGGGAAACCACAGGGAGGGTGGAAACCCTGTTTCCTTCCAGGAGATTCCTAGAGAGGCCCCATGGAGGCTTCTTCCTGCCTTTTCCAGCCCTGTTTCTTCTCAGGAGATTCCTAGAGAGGCCCCACGGAGGCTTCTCCCTTCCTTTTTCGATTACAGTTTCAGAGGTTCGGGTTTGTAAGTGAAAAATGGTTCTTGAGAAGAGGCAAAAAAATCTTGAACACCTGGTTTTTATCTAGAAAACTTCATAAATAGAGGCATTCTTAGGTAGAGGTGCCACTGTTTTGCCTTTTCTTTTTGTTTTAGCCTTGTTGCTGAAAAAAGGATGTAAGCTGTTTAAGGTCTTTTTTGGAAGGGGACACAAATCCAGAGATATAAATCTGTTTTATACATGCACATATGTCTCTCCTGCTATCTCCCATGCTTTTAGTCATCCTCATAACTCACGGGAACAATTACAATTACCAGAGCAGCACATAAAAAATACATACACCCTGTGTTTCTTGCCCTTTTGTTATTTTAAGGTGCTAGAACTGTTTTCTAGTTTATTCTAAGGAGAATATTTTCATTTGGAGGTAGAGGAGTTGGTTGCATGCCAATTATTGATTAGCAATTGCGAATTGAATACAATTGCAATTAAAACAAATTCATCCCATCAGCTAGGTAAACTGTTTTTAATACAATTAAAACCAGCACTAGAGCTCATCCAGATTTTTTTTTTGGTCTTTTTTTTAGACTTCAGTGACACAAATACGGTATTAAAATCTAGCTGGGCCATCTACAGATTGACCCTTTCGTTGTTGCCTAATGGAAAAAAAGATAGGTATAATTAAACTCTTTCTAAACTCACAGACAAATTCAACCAGATTTTCTTTCTATTATTATTATGTCAGTACAACACAGCAAACGAGATCACTATGCTGGATTTCGTATTTCATTACCAGTCGGGCGCTTCCCAAGCACCTAAGACTGCGTGATGTAGTGGCGAAATATGTTTGCCGATCCCAGTAAAGCGGCCTTTTGCAATTGACAGATGGAGATTTTGTCAATTCCGATGGTTTTCAAATGTCCGCTGAGATCCTTTGGCACTGCGCCCATAATCGAGCCCAAAATTTCTGTTGTTAATTGTTCTTTTGGGCTCTCTGGTAGAATCCTCCCAAAAAATGCACAGGTACAAATTTCAGACACACACACGTTTGAAAATTCAAAACAATGTTCTTTATAATGAAAATTCACTTAAACCAAGCCCTCTTTTGGTATAGCAAAGAGCACTCGTCTGCAAACAAACTGGTAATTTGTACAAGTCCCTTATCAGTTCTGTGATACTTAGCTTGCAGCTGTGAGGCAATTCACAGTCCTTCTTCTTTCACAAAGTGAAACACACTTTGCTCTGCTTTAGTTTCAAAGCGGGGAAAAATCAGCATACAAAAGGTCAAAGTCAGTAAAGCAGTCACGAAACACAACGATCAGATAATCCTCCACAATGGCCAAACCCACAGGCTCCTCTTTATAGCAGCCTCACTAATGGCCACAGCCCCACCCAACCACAGGTGGCCTCATTTTCTTTGATAATAATCTCTCAGTTGTTGTTGCCTATGCATCGCTCTCCGCATGCGTGGCTGTATCATTAACTCTTGTTCTGAATCCAAGGAGGAGCTAGAGAATTGATCTCCTTCTGAGCTGTCTGCCCCACTCTCCTCCTCCCTGTCACTCATGTCTTCTTGGTCAGAGGAACCTTCATCAGCAGATTCCACTGGGAGCAAAACAGGCCTGCGGCATGTGGATATCTCTCCCACATCCACAGTCCTTGGGGCAGGGGCAGGGCCAGAGCTAACCACAACATTAATTGAGACAGTTGTTAAGTGAGCTTTGGCTCATTTTACAACCTTTCTAGCCTCCGTAGTCAAGTGAGCCACTGCAATCGTTACATTTGTAACATGTGTTACAAATCCGTGTAATCCCGGAACATCGTCTGAATTCTGCATGATTTCTACATGTATCCTCTGTCTTGGGTTTAAAAAGTGGATTCTTTCAAGATCTTCTCTCCCAAGTTCTCTAAACTTCACTGCCAAACAAGCCTGGTGCCCAGTCTCTAACTAAGCGTGCTGGAAAGGAAGTGTGCCAGGACATCCGATAAGGAAAAACAAACATCCAATTTAATTTTGGACGAGAGCAGTTTTACCGCATCGTAATGCAAAAAAAAACAACAGCAGAAAAAAAAAAACCAACCCAAGTCCCACCATTAATTGCATTAGCTTTGGCCAAGCTGAAAAACAGTTTGCAAGAGAAAAAATAGCTTTGAAAGAGGCAGGAAATAATCTCCCCCTCCTACTCTTTCCTGGCACATCCCACTGCTGTGCATTTTACTGTTTTATGGCCTCACGTCTTAGGTACAAGGTCCCAATGACAAATTAATTTCAATATTTTAAACTGTGTGTTATCTCTCAAATTCAGCTTCCCTGTCTCTCTCTCTCTGTGTATGTGTGTGTGTATATAAATATATATATGACGGTCTTGGTATATTCGGGTTTCTTCCCGTATAGGATTTGGAAATTTTTGGCGACGTTTCGATGAGGTCCCACTCGTCATCTTCAGGCTGGTGTTTCTGTCCTTGGTCTAGGGTGAACATATATGTGTGTGTGTGTGTGTGTGTGTGTATCACATGTTTTTTGCTGAAATTTTTAAAATTAAGGGAGACTAGGATGGCACCATTTCGGCCACCAGACCTGATCCCTTCAGCTGTGATCCGACATAAAAAACATATAGCCCCTCCCTGGTACACAGCTGAAGGGATCAGGTCTGGTGGCTCAGCTGCTAATTCTCTGCCTTACAAGGAAGAAGCTGCCAGATCAAATCCCAGTAAGGGTATGGCTAGCTGATGAGGCCAGAATAAGGCCGAAATGGTGCCATCATAGTCTCCCTTAATTTTAAAAATTTCAGCAAAAAACAAGTGATACATACAGAATATAGTTGTCGGCTATGAATAAATTAACTGCCTTGAAATGGCCCTGGGTTGGGCCTAGAGGCAAAAAGGAGCTGTGACGTTCCTTCAATATACCAGGGTGATCCGACATAAAAAACATATATATATACATATATATATATACATATGTCACATGTTTTTTTGCTGAATTTGAAAATTAAGGGAGACTAGGATAGATCTACTTCGGCCTTATTTTGGCCTCATCAGCTAGCCATGCCCACTGGGACTTGAACCTGCAACCTTTGCCTTGTAAGGCAGAGAATTATCCTCTAGGCTACAGTATCCAATCCCTTCAGCTCTGCACCAGGGAAGTGTTACATATTTTTGTGTGGAATCACCCTGGTGTATTGAAGGAACATCACAGCTCCTTATTTGCCTCAGCCCAACCCAGGGCCATTTCCAAGGCAGTTAATTTTATTGATAGCCGACAATTCTATCTGTATGTGTCACATGTTTTTTTGCTGAATTTGAAAATTAAGGGAGACTAGGATAGATCTATTTCGACCTTATTTTGGCCTCATCAGCTAGCCATACCCACTGGGACTTGAACGTGCAACCTTTGCCTTGTAAGGCAGAGAATTATCCTCTAGGCTACAGTTATCCAATCCCTTCAGCTCTGCACCAGGGAAGGGTTACATATTTTTGTGTCGAATCACCCTGGTGTATTGATATATATATATAAATTTATATAAATATATATATAAATCACCCTGGTGTATGTATATATATATATATATATATATATATATATATATATATATATATATATAAATAAATGTGTGTGTGTGTGTATCACATATTTTTGCTGAATATTTCAAATTAAGGGAGACTAGGATAGCACTATTTCGGCCTTGTTCTGGCCTCATCAGCTAGCCATACCCTTACTGGGATTTGATATATATATATATATATATATATATATATATATATATATATATATATATATACACACACAAAAATGTTACAAACATACGGTATGTATGTATGTGTGTATATATATATTCGTAGATTTTCATGGATACTGGTATGACGGTCTTGGCATATTCGGGTTTCTTCCCGTGTAGGATTCGGAGATTTCTACACTAGAAGAAACCCGAATATGTTTATGTGCCATGGGCCATAAACCCGCATGCAGCGGACAGACAACAAATAAAGCAGTTGGGTTGCCTTTTAATATTCTGCTAGGTTAACTGCAGCCTCAGACATAGGACATGGCAAGGGGGTTGCTGATGCTAGGAATAACATTATCTATCGCTGACCTTTATAGATGACAGCCAGCTCCCGTTGAACGGGACTGGCAAATCAGGCGGGATCAGACTTAATTTGTTTTGAACACATTTCACTAATTGATCTTTAAATTAGATTCCGAGAGGGTTCATTTGAAGATGGCAGAAAAAAACAAGCACCCTCCCTCCCCTTTGCTGTTGTAAAATAAAACGGCTTCATTTCAGGGCGTTTTTGGAAGAAAGTGAATAGAATAGAGTAGAGTGGAGTGGAGTGGAATTAGAATAGAATAGAATAGAATATTGGAATAGAATAGAATATTGGAATAGAATAGAATATTGGAATAGAATAGAATATTGGAATAGAATGGAATGGAATAGAATAGAATATTGGAATAGAATAGAATATTGGAATAGAATAGAATAGAATATTGGAATAGAATAGAATGGAATGGAATAGAATAGAATGGAATGGAATAGAATAGAATATTGGAATAGAATAGAATAGAATATTGGAATAGAATAGAATATTGGAATAGAATAGAATAGAATAGAATAGAACATTGGAATAGAGTAGAATGGAATGGAATAGAATATTGGAATAGAATAGAATAGAATATTGGAATAGAATAGAATATTGGAATAGAATAGAATAGAATAGATTATTGGAATAGAATAGAATGGAATGGAATAGAATATTGGAATAGAATAGAATAGAATAGAATATTGGAATAGAATTCTTTATTGGCCAAGTGTGATTGGACACACAAGGAATTTGTCTTTGGTGCAGATGTTCTCAGCATACATAAAAGAAAAAAAGATACATTTGTCAAGAATCATGTGGCACAATACTTAATGATTGTCATAGGGGTCAAATAAACCATGAAGAACCAAACAATATTAATAAAAATCTTAGGATACAAGCAACAAGTGACAGTCATACAGTCCTAAGTGGGAGGAAAAGGATGATAGGAATGATGAGAAAAAACTAGTAGAAATAGAAGTGCAGACTTAGTAAAAAGTTTGACAGTGTTGAGGGAATTATTTGTTTAGCAGAGTGAGGGCGTTTGGGAAAAAAACTGCTCTTGTGTCTAGTTGTCTTGGTGTGCAGTGCTCTGTAGCAACGTTTTGAGGGTAGGAGTTGAAACAGTTTATGTCCAGGATGAGAGGGATCAGTAAATATTTTCACCGCCCTCTTTTTGACTTGTGCAGTATGCAGATCCTCAATGGAAGGCAGGTTGGCAGCCATTGTTTTCTCTGCAGTTCTGATTCTCCTCCGAAGTCTGTATCGGTCCTGTTGGGTTGCAGAACCAAACCAGACAATTAGAGAGGTGTAGATGACAGACTCTGGTTTAGTTTCAAAGCGGGGGAAAATCAGCACACAAAAGGTCAAAGTCAGCAAAGCAGTCACGAAACACAACGATCAGATAATCCTCCACAATGGCCAAACCCACAGGCTGCTCTTTATAGCAGCCTCACTAATGACCACAGCCCCACCCAACCACAGGTGGCCTCATTTTCTTTGATAATAATCTCTCAGTTGTTGCTGCCTATGCATCGCTCTCCCCATGCGTGGCTGTATCATTAACTCTTGTTCTGAATCCAAGGAGGAGCTAGATAATTGATCTCCTTCTGAGCTGTCTGCCCCACTCTCCTCCTCCCTGTCACTCATGTCTTCTTGGTCAGAGGAGCCTTCATCATCAGATTCCACTGGGGGCAAAACAGGCCTGCAGCATGTGGATGTCCCCCCCACATCCACAGTCGTTGGGGCAGGAGCTGGGCCAGAGCTAACCACAACACAAAAATTAAAGGGGACACTTAAACAACACAATATAACTCCAAGTAAGTCAAACTTCTGTGAAGTCAAACTGTCAAACTGTTATTTGAATGTTCCCTTTATTTTTTTGGAGCAGTATATCTATATACTCAAGCTATCCAGTCTTGTAATATGTAGTACTACTCATATCTCTGGGTTATTAGCTGGGTATCTTCTATCTTCACGTGTTCCTCTGTATATCCTTTGTAACTTCTGAGTAGCTCTACTTACTCTTTATCATCTAACAAAGGCAAGGCAAGTACTCTGAAGTCTTTTAAATTGAATTTGAACCAACCCAGTATTGAAACGTCAAAAAAATGATTCATCGGAGACTACAATAGCTGCCTTCAAAGATTCTCATTTGTCCTATATTTGATAATGGAGCTTTTAATGAAGTAAAACGTATTATGTGTAGCCTCCGTTCAAAAAACGGAATATTTTTCTTCCTTTACCAACTGTTGATTCTCCTGTCGATTTAACTTATTATCAGCCTTCCTTTACATAAAAAGCCTTCATGTTTCCCCTTCTTTAATTCGAACCCGGTAATAAGAAACAATTCTTCATTCCTCAATTAAGCCTTAATAATGATAAAAATAAAAAGGCAAACTCAGTGTTCAGCATAAAACACATTGCTCTTTTTTTTAGTGTTCTGCTAATTAGATATATTAATAGATAGCTATTAATAATAGGTATTAAAAGTCCTTCTAGCTGGATTAGATTAGTATTAATTTATTCTGCTTGGTTGGGTCGCCTGTAGTATATATCTATGGTAACATCATTCTTTGTTTCCTTTTATATTGACCCAAATGCATTAAAGACAGTTTCTATCACTGTTCTGCTGTTCTAAGTTACTTCTCTCCTTGTTTAGTTTCCACCCATTACTTCTTGTCCTGCTCTCAGGTGCTTTGGAAAATAGGTTGACTTCTTCTTCTCTGTGACAGCCCCTCAAATATTGGAACACTGCTATTATGTCTCCCCTGGTCATCTATTCATAAACAGAGTATAATAAAGGGAAGGGACCTTGGAGGTCATCTAGTCCAGTGGTCAGCAAGTAGTGGCCCATGGATCACTGGTGGTTTGCAAGAAAATTTTGGTGGTCTGCAGAAAAAAAAACTATTTGCATTTTTTATATTGTACTAAATCAGGGCTCCTCAAGCTATGACCCCTGGGCTGAATAGAAACCTAGAAACCTAGAAGATTGACAGCAGAAAAAGACCTCCTGGTCCATCTAGTCTGCCCTTATACTATTTCCTGTATTTTATCTTAGGATGGATCTATGTTTATCCCAGGCATGTTTAAATTCAGTTACTGTGGATTTACCAACCACATCTGCTGGAAGTTTGTCCCAAGCATCCAGTACTCTTTCAGTCAAATAATATTTTTGTACTGAGGTCCGAATGTTTTTTGACCCCTGTTCTAGTCCAACTCGCTGCTAAAGCAGGAGACCCTCTACTATTTCAGACACATGTTTGTCCAATCTCTTTTTGAAAGCCTCCAGAGATGGAGCTCCCACAACTTCTGGAGACAAGCCGTTCCACTGGTTAATTGTCCTCACTTTTTAGGAAATTCCACCTAAGTTCTAGGTTGCTTCTCTCCTTGATTAATTTCCATCCATCGCTTCTCGTTCTGCCGTCAACGCTTTGGAGAAGAGGCTACCCTTCTGCATTGCCATTACACAACACCACCACCCATTGTCTGTTGTCTGTTGAGTCTTCCAAAGGACTTTTAGCAATTTGTGTCATGGCGCCCTGGGTTGAATAAAATTGTATATCATTCCAGTTTATATAGAAGTTGAGTTTTTTGCTTTTATTATTTACTCTGGTTGTATGTTTTGATAAACTTATGCAATCTTCTGTACTGGCCTTTTTAGGAAATTCTGCTTAATTAATTCTGAACAGTTTCACCTGTCTTAATTTCAGCATTATCCAGAAAATGAAAAACAAAACAAAACCCTCTCTTCCTTGTTTTTCCCCACCCTTGGCTTATAAAGATCTTGATATTTTTAAGTAGTCTTCTAAATAAAATTAATATAAACTTATGCCTGTTTATCTTGGTTTATCACCAAGAATCGTTCGATTATATCAGAACAATAAATAAGCAGAACTTATTATTTAACAGGCTTTGTATTTAGAGCTTATTTTGGCAATTGTATGCAGTAGGCATCTTGAGCATTCAAGAATTTAGAATTTAATCCATAGAATGGATTGAATTCTGTTTCCTCTTTTTTGGATCCTGCAGTTTTCTCCGAGTTTTTTTTGTTTCAGTTGGCTCAAGTGTGGTTACTTTTTGGAAAAGAAAATCTCAATTGTTCCAGAGGGTTAATGACTGTCCTGATTAATGGGTGATATTGAAGGGCATGCCAATTAAAGCTTTCATTGAATAATCAGCATAATTAATTAGCTTGCTGTTTTGGGGGGTTTTTTCTTTAAATTTACACATCACCCTATGTATTGAAACTAGTACTTAAGCAAAGACATTTAGTCACTCTGAACATGCATGTTATATCAATGTCGAAAACCAGGTTTAACCCTTTGAGGCATGTCGTACGTTTCGGTAATTTGGGGATGAATTTGGGATCGTTCATTAAACTAAATGTAGAAAGATTTGGAACTGATTTGGACTTCATGGGAACAGTCAAGCTCAGAGAATACCAAGGATCCCTCATTTCAACCCTGAACTACAAATCTTCTTCTTTATCAATAGAATAGAATAGAATAGAATAGAATTTTATTGGCCAAGTGTGATACCCTGTTTCCCCGAAAATAAGACGTACCCCGAAAGTAAGGCATGTCAGAGGTTTTGCAGAATTTACTAATATAAGGCACCCCCCGAAAATAAGGCGTAGTCAAGTTTACATATGGTACGGTGGAAAAACGTATGGTACCATTCAAAGCTGTTCATAGCGGTACCGTAATAATGTGGGGTCCCCTGCTGACCCCTTCCATCAGTTTGTACCATCCAGTACAGCAGACACAGTCTTCTGCTGTCTCACCGCCATTACAGTCTCCACTACAGTGCGTAGACTGTAGCTCCTCTGGTGGCCGGAAGCTGCAATAGCGGGAGTATACTGTTATACCATATAAGTGCCGTCGTTTGTGTGTGTGGGTTCCATACTGACAGGTACCGTACTGTAATCAGTGTACCGTATGGTACACTTTCTTTGGGGGTATCAGCTTTTCTGCCTGTGAATTTGTCTTCTTTGAGAAATATAAGGCACCCCCCTGAAAAAAAGGCGTAGCACAACTTTTGGAGCAAAAATTAATATAAGACAGTGTCTTATTTTCGGGGAAACACGGTAGGACACACAAGGAATTTGTCTTGGTGGAAGTGCTCTCAGTGTACATTAAAAAAAAAAGATAAGTGTGAACTAGAATGGCATTATGAATTAGAACGAGACCTGTTTTTCATTCTTGCTTGTATTCCTACACCAGGTGCATATATTTCCTCCAAAACCCAAATTTTTGGCTTGGCTTCATTGTCAACATTAAGACCCTTGATTCTGTTTGTCTCCTAAAACAATATTATTGGGCTGTGGGACTTTCAGCTTTCATTATCTGTTGGATTTTTAAAGTTTTTACTGGAATAGGCATTTCCATAACGTTTATAACGTTATTACTGCTGGTTCTTAATTATTCATTTTAGTATTATGGCTTTACATTTCTGCAATTGTTAACTAATTTATGTAGGCTGGAAGCTTCTTTGAAAGGCTTTACACCATAACAACAATAGCAACAACAACAGCAAAAGGGGTTTTTAATGACCAACGTGTGGAACCGATGTGGAATAAGCCTTGCTACAAAGCTCAAAGTCTACTGAGCAGTAGTGCTAACTACCCTGTTGTATGCCAGTGAGACTAGGACTGTATACAGGAAACACACTAGGCAATTGAACCACTTCCACGTGACCTGCTTCTGTAGAATAGATTTAGATTTAGATTTATTGGATTTATATGCCGCCCCTCTCCGAAAACTCGGGGCGGCTCACAACAATAATAAAAAACAGTACACAATAACAAATCCAATGCCCACCAATCTAATTACAATTTAAAATTAGTAATTTCATAAAACAATCCCAATATATATAAAAAACAGGCACACAGTCAATCAATCAACCAAACAGCATGGGCAAGGGGGAGGTGTTTTAGTTCCCCCATGCCTGACGACAGAGGTGGGGGCAATCCTAATCTCAGGGGGGAGCTGGTTCCAGAGGGTCGGCCCCCCCACAGAGAAGGCTCTTCCCCTGGGTCCCGCCAGACGACATTGTTTAGTCGACGGGACCCGAAGAAGGCCGACTCTGTGGGACCTAACCGGTTGCTGGGATTCGTGCGGATCTGGTGGCAGGAGAAGGTGCCTGACACTGAGGTCCTCTCCAGAGCAGGCCTGCCATCAATTCCCACCCTGCTGGTGAAAGCCCATCTTTGAGGATGATCTATCTATCATTTTTCTATGATCACTTTGTCTGTCTCTCTCATTTGTATATCTGTCCTCTATCTAGGGTCAGTTGGTTTGCCTGCCTGCCTGCCTGTCTGCCTCTTATCTGTCTGTCTGTCTGTCTGTCTGTCTATCTATCTATCTATCTATCTATCTATCTATCTATCTATCTATCTATCTATCTATCTAATCTATCATCTGTCTGTTTGTCTGTCTGTCCGTCCGTCCCTCCCTCCCTCCCTCCCTCCCTCCCTCCTTCCTTCCTTCCTTCCTTCCTTCCTTCCTTCCTCTATCTAGGGTGGGTCTGTGTGTGTGTGTGTGTGTGTATGTTTGCCTGCCTGCCTGCCTGCCTGATTGTTTGTCTGTCTGTCCGTCCGTCCGTCCGTCCGTCCGTCCATCCATCCATCCATCCATCCATCCATCCATCCATCCATCCATCCATCCATCCATCCATCTATCTATCTATCTATCTATCTAATCTATCGTCTGTCTGTTTGTCTGTCTGTCTGTCTGTACCTCCCTCCCTCCCTCCCTTCCTTCCTGCCTACCTGATTGTCTGTCTGTCTGTCTGTCTGTCTGTCTGTCTGTCTGTCTGTCTGTCTGTCTCTCTCTCTCTCTCTCTATCTCATCTATCTATCTATCATCTCTCTCTCTCTCCATAGCCAATGGGATTGACGGGATGGGAGTGTGTTGGAGCAATTGGCCATGGAACCAAGACATCTGGAACTGCTGTGCTGCTCTCAGCCTCAAGTTGCTACTCAGGGCTGCTGCCATTTACTCCTGAGAAATTGCACTGGTCGTGGTTCATTTGGCCTGAAAGCTATTTTTTTTTATTTTAGCGCCGCATCTTGCTGGGGGGAAATCTCATTTAAATAATGGTGTTGCAGTCTACAAGGCAGTTTGCTGAGGCATTACAACAATATTGGTAATGACAAAAAATATTGAAACATGGATTGAGTTTTAGTAATTTAGAGAGGCAATATGACTTATTTATCACTAAGAATTACTATATTCCAAATGAGATGCGCATCCCTCCCTTTAAAAACAAAAAAACCCCAGCCGAAGCCAATTTTTAAACAAGTTTCCTCATTAATTTTCAATTTGTTTTATACATTAAGAAGAAACATTTTAAAACATCTGGGGACTGTTCAGCATAGATTTATGTCTATTTCTCATATTCTTTTGCTCTAAGAAAATTGACAAACAGGGAGACGACACACTATGCTCAAATTCGTAATTGTACAGCTTCTTCAGATAATGGCTTTAAATATTAGAAAGAGAGGGTGCATTGTACATTATGCTAGGCTCTAGTAAGAAACAGCCCTTGCTGTGAAATGAGGGGGAATAAATTTCAAAGGAAGGGGGAAATGTTCCATTTTGTCCCTTATTTCAAGAGTAAAATAAAACTAGCTTGTCATGTGACTTTCAAATTAGCTTTCTTTAAATGAGTAGTATGGAAGGAGGAAGAGAGTGGAAGGAATCTGTCTGTGTCTCTGTCTGTCTGTCTGTCGTCTGTCTATCTGTCTGTTCGTCCGTCCATCCATCCATCCATCCATCCATCCATCCATCCATCCATCCATCCATCCATCCATCCATCCATCCATCCATCCATCCATCTATCTATCTATCTATCTATCTATCTATCTATCTATCTATGTCTATCTATCTATCTATCTTTCTATCTATCTATCTATCTATCTATCTATCTATCTATCTATCTATCTATCTATCTATCTATCTATCTACCTACCTACCTACCTACCTACCTACCTACCTACCTACCTACCCGGGGTGGCTAACAACAGTATAAAAAGACAATGTAAACAAATCTAATATTAAAAATAATCTAAAAAAACTCCCAATTTAAAGAACCACTCATACATACAAGCATACCATGTATAAATTCTATAAGCCTAGGGGGAAGGGAAAAATTTCAATTCCCCCATGCCTGACGACAGAGGTGGGTTTTAAGGAGCTTGCGAAAGGCAAGGAGGGTGGGAACAACTCTGATATCTGGGGGGAGCTGGTTCCAGAGGGTCGGGGCCGCCATAGAGAAGGCTCTTCTCCTGGGTCCCACCAAACGACATTGCTTAGTCAATGGGACCCGGAGAAGGCCAACTCTGTGGGACCTAACCGGTCGCTGGGATTCGTGCGGCAGAAGGCGGTCCTGGAGATATTCTGGTCAGATGCCAGGAAGGGCTTTATAGGTCATAACCAACACTTTGAATTGTGACCGGAAATTGATCAGCAACCAATGCAGACTGCGGAGTGTTGGTGTAACATGGGCATATTTAGGAAAGCCCATGATTGCTCTCGCAGCTGCATTTTGCACAATCTGAAGTTTCCGAACACTTTTCAAAGGTAGCCCCATGTAGAGAGCATTACAGTAGTCGAACCTCGAGGTGATGAGGGCATGAGTGACTGTGAGCAGTGACTCCCGGTCCAGATAGGGCCGCAACTGGTGCACCAGGCGAACCTGGGCAAGCGCCCCCCCCCCATACTGCCATAATGTACATTTCTCCAATTCTTTGCTATTTCAATGGGTCAGACACATAAATACACAGCAAACAATGTATATTATCTATGCTGTTTGCTGTTTGGCAAATTGCTGGGAGTCAGAGGCCTTTTTTCTACTTTTCCTCTCCCAAAACTCAGGTGTGTCTTATACTCCGGTGTGGGGTTATACTGTGAAAAATATGGTATGGACTAAGTAAGATGATCATTTGGTCGACCCACAGCCAGTTTGGAAAACATACTCAAACCGAGTGTGTCAATGATCCTTCACCAAACCTGAGTAAGGGATCATTTTGAGTGATTTGGACAAGAAAATGTGAAGATCTCTTACCAAATGTGCAGAATCATTTTGCATTAAATGAGCTAGGTAAAACCAAACTTCAAATTGATTTTGATGCATGAAACAGCTGGGTTTTAAAAATAAAAGAAAGCTATTAAAGGGGAACATTTTTCATCTAAAAACCAGAAATCAGATGCAGAGTTGCAGAAGGGGAGATAGCCTAGTAATAATATGCATAAAGAGGGGCTTGGGATATAAGTTAGCGGCGCGGCATGGTTGCCAACATTTAAATTGCATCAACCTCGGATCAATAGAAGTAGTAATTCCTTTATTGATCAGATCTTTCATCAAGTCTTTGTCCCGTTCTGGCCAAAATACGTCAAGAATTCAATCTAAGTAGAGTGTGTGCCAAGGTGAGACACATCACATTCGGCACCGGTGGTATGTAGCCGTGATGGCGAACCTATAACATGCATGCCACAGGTGGAACGCAGAGCCATATCAGAGAGCACATAAGGCATTGCCCTTTCTCAGCTCCAGCGCGCATGTGTATGTAGCTAGCTGATTTTTGGCCTTGGGAAAGCCCGTTTAGCTTGCCGAGGGTTCAGGAAAGCTTCCCTGAAACCCCGGAGTGCAAAAAAACACCCAA
The DNA here is from genome assembly GCF_031021105.1 of Erythrolamprus reginae. NCBI lineage: Eukaryota > Metazoa > Chordata > Lepidosauria > Squamata > Dipsadidae > Erythrolamprus > Erythrolamprus reginae. Next base: position 4,727,074 of record NC_091956.1, read on the forward strand.
TGGGCATTGTGGTTAGCTCTGGCCCAGCTCCTGCCCCAAGGAATGTGCAGGTGGATGTGGGGGAGACATCCACATGCCACAGGCCTGTTTTGCTCCCGATGGAATCTGCCGATGAAGCCTCCTCTGACCAAGGAAGCGTGAGTGACAGGGAAGAGGAGAGTTTGGCAGACAGCCCAGGAGATCAATCATCTGTATCATCCTTGGATTCTGAACAAGAATTAATGACACATCCATGCATGTGTAGAGTGATGCATAGGAGACAACAGCTGAAGGATTATTACAAAAGAAAATGAGGCCACCTGTGGTTGGGTGGGGCTCCAGTAATTAGGGCTGCTGCTATAAATAGCAGCGTGTGGGTTTGGCCGTTGTGAAAGAGTATCTGATCGCAGTTCTTCAGGAATCGTGTGTTGCTGTTTTCTGGACTTTGTTGATTTTTTAACGCCTTTGAAACCAAAGCAGAGCAACGTGTGTGTGTGTGTCTCACTTCATTGGAAGAAGAAGGGGTGTGAAGTTTATTCACAGCTGCTAGCTAAGTACTTAATGACTGCTTAAGGGAAATTGTACAGACTACCCGGTTGTTTTGGGACGAGTGCTCTTTGCAATACAAAAAGAGTGCTTAGTTTATTTTGAATTTTGTGATAAATAACATTGTTTTGAATTTTCAAACGTGTGTGTGTCTGAAATTTGTACCCTTGAATTTTTGGGAGGCTCCTACCAGAGAGCCCGGCAGAACAGTGGGCCAACTGGAAATCTGGAAAAAAGGATTTGCCTGTTGTGCTGTTTTTTTGCACTTTGCTCATATGTGTGGCTTGCACACATGTGCACATCTTAGAAAATGGGGTTAAATAGGACAGCATTTCGAATACTGTGTTCGGTTCTGGAAACCTCACCTACAAAAAGATATTGACAGAAATTGAACAGGTCCAAAGATGGGCTACAAAAATGGTGGAAGGTCTTAAGCATAAAACATATCAAGAAAGACTTAATGAACTCAATCTGTATAGTCTGGAGGAGAGAAAGGAAAGGGGGGACAGGATCGAAACATTTAAATATGTTCAAGGGTTCAATAAGTTTCAGGAGGGAAGTGTTTTTGATAGGGAAGTGAACACAAGAACAAGGGGGGTACAAACTGAGGTTAGTTGGAGGAAAGATCAGAAGCAACATGAGAAAATATTATTTGACTGAAAGAGTAGTAGATGCTTGGAACAAACCTCCAGCAGATGTGGTTGGTAAATCCACAGGAACTGAATTTAAACATGCCTGGGATAAACATAGATCCATCCTAAGATAAAATACAAGAAATAGTATAAGGGCAGATGAGATGGACCATGAGGTCTTTTTCTGCTGCCAATCTTCTATGTTTCTATGTTTCTAGCATAGCGCCGGGGCGGGAATGGCCCCACCTGCAGTCCCCTACTACCAGTTCACCTAAACCAATGTGAACTGGCTGAATCCTACCTCTGATAGGAAATGCATAAATTGTTATCTTCTGGTGCTTAACATTGCAGTGTTAGCATCAAAGCCACTTTCTCCCACATCTATTCCATGTCAGGAACAGAACAATTTCCCTTCCTCCAGCCTTACAGGGGACTCAACATTTATTATATCACGAACCAGGAGAGACCATCTATTATTTGGCTGATTGGAAAAGCAAAGAAAGCTGCATTCTTATTCTGAAAAGTTTAGATTACATTGCTATTAATAATGTATCTCATTTTTATTCCCCCCCCTTCCTTTCATTAGAACTGGGAGCGTTGCCAAGATCAATTAGCTTAATAACCTTACTTAGTGCTTCTTTCCATGTCAGGAGGAAGCTGCTTTGCTTTTTTTAAAAAAGAGCTTCCCTCTATTGTATTATTGACACTGCTAGTAGTCATTTATAAAATATTTTATCCATCTCGTTTCACTCGAAATGCTTCCATCGTCGGGCTTCACGTGAAGATCAATCAGCAGATCTTCTAAAATAATAACTCTGAGTTATATTATTATTATTATTATTATTATTATTATTATTATTATTATATTATTTTAGTTTTGATTGGATTGGATTGGATTGGATTTGTATGCCGCCCCTCTCTGTAGACTCGGCGGCTAACAACAGTAGTAAAACAGCATATGACAATCCAATATTAAAACAGTTAAAAACCCTTTAACCTCCGTGGGGCCTCTGTAGGAATCTCCTGGGAGGAAACAGGGCTGAAAAAGACAGTGAGAAGCCACCGTGGGGCCTCTCTAGGAATCTCCAGGGAGGAAACAGGGCCAGAAAAGGCAGGGAGAAGCCTCCGTGGGGCTTCTCTAGGAATCTCCTGGGAGGAAAGAGGGCTGTAAAAGGCAATGAGAAGCCTCCGTGGGGCCTCTCTAGGAATCTCCTGGGAGGAAACAGGGCCTCCACCCTCCCTGTGGTTTCTCCAATCACCCACATGATTTGCTTTTACATTGATTCCTATGGGAAAAAAATGCTTCTTCTTACAAACTTTTCTTCTTCACAAAACAAATTAAGTTCGTAAGTAGAGGTACCACTGTATAAATATCCCTCTCTCCATTCTCTCCCCCCCCCCCCGCCGTGCCCTTGAAAATATTTCACTAGTTACCCAAGAAACTTCTTCAGTTCGAAATGACTGGTGGAGAATGGAATAGAATAGGAAAGCATTATGTATTCTCCCCACAGTCAATTAGAACTGAAGACACTTTTTGGATGAGAAAATGTCAAAGGGTTATATAAGGTCCAGGAGGGAAGTGTTTTTAATAGGAAAAGTGAACACAAGAACAAGGGGACACAATCTGAAGTTAGTTGGGGGAAAGATCAAAAGCAACATGAGAAAATATTATTTAACTGAAAGAGTAGTAGATGCTTGGAACAAACTTCCAGCAGACGTGGTTGGTAAATCTACAGTCACTGAATTTCAACCTGCCTGGGATAAACATAGATCCATCCTAAGATAAAATACAGGAAATAGTATAAGGGCAGACTAGATGGACCAGGAGGTCTTTTTCTGCCGTCAGTCTTCTATGTTTCTATGTTTCTAAAATACATGTTTTCACTGGGGAAAAAATGAAGACAGATCAGTTGTCTTTTTTGGGGGGGAAAAAACCCCTTGGGATGTCCAAGGAGATGTCTTACAAAATATTCAAAACATGTATAAAAAACACAACTAAACATTTTGGCATGGCATTTATATTCTAATTTCCGAGAGTTATGAGAAGAAGCTGTCTGACCTTGAATACAGAAAATAGTCTTGATTAGACCTAAAAGGATTTAAATCAAATGTCCCTGTGAATTCTTGCAATCATATTCAGCCCCTTTCTTCCCAACCTCCGCCCCATTGTCTTCTAGATAACAGTAGTGTAAAATACGTTGAAAGAAGTAATGTGTTATTGATTCGGCATATATATAACTGGCATAAACCCTTGAAAACAAGAGAAAGAAAGCATCTTGGGAGAAAAGAAAGCAATATCTTGCTACCCAAAATTGGAATTATTAAGGGGAAAGGTTGGGAAGAAATAGGGAGCAAAAAAAATTGTCAGCAATTTATTAGTTAGAATCAGAATTACTTAATATTTCAGGCATGAAAATCAGGGGGGCTCACTCCGGGGCTTAGCTCCGAACCGTCTGAGCATGTTGCAAAACTGATGGGGTGAGGAGAGAGAGAGAGACAGAGACAGAGATAGAGAGACAGAGAGATGTAGATGTAGATGAAGATATGCTTCCCTACGAAACTATGGGCTTGATAAATTGACAGTTAAAGCTTGAAAATTTATGTAGAATGTATAACTCCTTAGCATCAGAATATGTTAATATAGGACCATTGGCAGTTGGAACAGAGTTCTTTTCAAGTGGGGAGGGGGAGTAGAATGTCTAAACTCGCAGCCCACAGGCTGAATGAGTCACATGCTGGCCCTGCCCTAGGCTCGGTTTAGTGAAGGGGTAGCATTAGAGTATGTTAATATAAGGCAACTGGCAGTTGGAACAGAATTCTTTTCAGGTGGGGAGGGAGAGTAGAACGTCTAACTCCTTATCATCAGAACATGTTAATAATAATATAAGAAATAACCAATGATGTGATGGTCATTATGAAAAATCCTTTGCTAGCGATACCCTCCCTCATTTTCATTATATCCTTCCTTCCTTCCTTCCTATCTTCCTTCCTTCCTTCCCTCCCTTCTTTTGTCTTCCCTCTTTATTTTAATTCTTCCTTCTCCGAGAGAGAGAGAGAGAAAGAGGAAGAGAGAGAGAGAGAACTGTATATATGGAGTGAGAAAAAGAGAAAGGGAGGATCATGTTTTGCCCATTGAGTTCTCCACTGCTCCTGATATTGGCAATGCAGCCGCCATCCAATTCTTCATTTCACAGCCTCCCGCCCTGCATATTCAAGGAGGCAGCCGTCCCCCTCTTTTATCGCGTCCACTTAGTTCATCTATCTCCATTAAGCATCTAATAGTTACACTGAGCGGAGATGACATTTTAAAATAAGAGTAAATGTTGCTTAACTCCATAAAGCCACGATCAACTTCGTGTTTCATCTTTTCGGTGCTCCAAAAAGAAATAATAAAGGTGATTGATTTTCTTCGTTCGCTTTTGCTCCCCTTTGCCTCTGCATGTCATACCAGCAAATTTAGGGAGTTCATTTTTTTTCCACTTCGGTATGTATTCTGGATGAAAAGTGAAGAGGAAACCCTAAATGTGGCACCTACAAGTGTTCTGTCGGGCTCTCTGGTAGACTCCTCCCGAAAATTCACAGGTACAAATTTCAGACACACACACGTTTGAAAATTCAAAACAATGTTCTTTATAATGAAAATTCAAATGAACTAAGCCCTCTTTTGGTATAGAAAGAGCACTCGTCTCCAAACAAACTGGTAATTTGTACACGTCCCTTATCAGTTCTGTGATACTTAGCTTGCACTTGGGAGGCAATTCACAGTCCTTCTTCTTTCACAAAGTGACACACACTTTGCTCTGGTTTAGTTTCAAAGCGGGGAAAAATCAGCACACAAAAGGTCAAAGTTTGGAGTTAGAACTGACTAGATAGTTAGGTGGAACTAACTTAGAGATCTTCAGGTCCCAGTTCATAATAGTAAACAATGATGTTCTCAGCCGAATCCCCAGACGAAGTAAACATAGACCAAGTAAACAAGTGATGGAGACCCCTAGCTTTCCCATCTAACCCTTCAGTGATGTGAGCTGCATTGGATAGTAGTTTTTTTCCAAGTGCAAAGCAAGGTTCCAGTCCTCACTTTTAATGCCCCCTATAGCATAGGGCCAGGTTATCTGCAGGTTTTTCTAAGGACATCCACCCATCTTACTACCTCAAACAGCATGGACTTGCCCCTGGTCCCTTCCCCTAAAGTATTGCCATCTGATAGGAACTAGGGAGTATATATTTTCTGTGGTAGCCCCTTCCCTATTGAACTCCTTGCCCTACGAAGTTCGGCTAGCCCAGGGATCGGCAACGTTAAATACTAAAAGAGCCATTTGGACCCATTTCCCACAGAAAAGAAAACACCGGGAACCACAAAAGCCTTTTGACATCTAAAATGAAGATAACACTGCATATCATGATTTTACCTTTATGCTATGTAGGAAAAAAAAAACACCTTACCACTATTTATCCATGTTTGATCTACTGGTGGTTTGAAAAGCTCAGCAAGTGTCACACATTGGCGGTTGTGATGCATATTTTGAGTGACAGGGAGCCGCAGCAGTGGGATGAAGGAGCTATATGCAGCTCCAGAGCCGCAGGTTGCCGACTAGCTTTTTTGCAAAAGACCTTGATTTTTCCCCAAACCCTGGGATAAGAGACTTTGCGATGGGGTGCTAGATTTTTACTATCATTAATGTGCTTATTTTTATAGTTTTATAATGGTTTTTATGTTGTTTTTATTTCTGATTCAGTGCTACCCAGATTTGGTTATAAAATGGGTGGCTATGCAAAAGGTTTTTTTGTGTGTGTGTATAATTAACGTTTTCATGGTTTCTAGCCTGATTCCTTAACCACTGGACCAAATTGGCTCTCTTTGGTTAACAACCTTAATATTAAAACATTTGTCAAGGTTTAACATTCATACGCGTTTTATAAAGCTAGTACTGGATGTTCCTTTACATTTTAAAACACAAATTATCTGGTGATGTTTCCATGCAAAACTTGAACAAACACAATGGAACTAATTCCCCGGTTAAGCCGAGTGAAATAATAAGGTGCTTTGCTGTAGGAGCCAACATTTAATATGACCTTAAGTTTTAATAATCACACTAGATTATAATAGTAATTTCAAGGGAAATATAAGAAAAGTAGATTTTAATTTTAAGTCCAAAGGTCAGTCCAGCACATTATCTCCTTTAAAAAAAAATCTTTCCAATTAATTGAATATTGGAGAGAGAAACAACTGAAAAGCTGAGTATTTCTCAACGTTGTAAGAAAACAGAGTGTGATACAGGATCTCCTGCTTGAGCAAGGGGTTGGGTGTTGTGGTTAGCTCTGGCCCAGCTCCTGCCCCAAGGACTGTGGATGTGGGGGAGACATCCACATGCTGCAGGCCTGTTTTGCCCCCGGTGGAATCTGCTGATGAAGGCTCCTCTGACCAAGAAGACATGAGTGACAGGGAGGAGGAGAGTGTGGCAGACAGCTCAGAAGGAGATCAATTATCTAGCTCCTCCTTGGATTCAGAACAAGAGTTAATGATACAGCCACGCATGCGGAGAGCGATGCATAGGCAGCAACAACTGAGAGATTATTATCAAAGAAAATGAGGCCACCTGTGGTTGGGTGGAGCTGTGGTCATTAGTGAGGCTGCTATAAATAGCAGCCTGTGGGTTTGGCCATTGTGGAGGATTATCTGATTGTTGTGTTTCGTGACTGCTTTACTGACTTTGACTTTTTGTGTGCTGATTTTTCTCAGCTTTGAAACTAAACCAGAGCAAAGTGTGTTTCACTTTGTGAAAGAAGAAGGTCTGTGAATTGCCTCACAGCTGCAAGCTAAGTATCACAGAACTGATAAGGGACTTGTACAAATGACCAGTTTGTTTGGAGACGAGTGCTCTTTGCTATACCACAAGAGGGCTTGTTTTAAGTGAATTTTCATTATAAAGAACATTGTGTGTGTCTGAAATTTGTACCTGTGAATTTTTGAGAGGATTCTACCAGAGAGCCCGACAGAACAGGTTGTAAGTGTGAAAAATGGTCATAACTCAACTACTTTTCAGTGCCGTTGTAACCTCAAACGACCCCCAAGTGAACTGTTGTAAGTCGAGCACTAAACTGTATACCATCCACAAAAGTGACATTGCAAATGGATGAAATTAAAAGGCATCCAATATTGACCTGGGCAATCACTGGAGATTTAATTGGGGAAAAAAATAATGAGTTTGCTTTTGATCTGTGTTTAGATTTATACCCAAGCGGATGGAGATAAAATATTAATATTTAAGTCATAGGCCAAGCTTTAAAAGTATGCCCTGTTAATGTTCTATTGTTTAGAAATCTGTAAAGTCTTTTGCAATGAATATCCCAAAGTAATTGAACAGAAAATGTTGCTTCGGGGTGTGTGTGTGTGATAAAGTGCACTCAGTGTGATTTAAATGTCAGAGTCAAACAAAACCAGAGCTTTACTCAGAAATGAAATGTTACTCGGATGCTTGTAAATATTTTTAAGACATGTTGCGTCAGGAATGCTTTATCTGCATTTATTGTGATGTTTAACACTGTAAACCCTGATCCCTTTATTCCAGGGTGAAATGGTCTCGGTTCGCTTGCGCCTGTCGGTCGTCGGAGAGCGGTTTGTGAAGGGAGGTCCCGCCCATCTGCCCAGATGCCGCCATTTGAATTCTTTGCTTTGCGTATGCGCAGAGGGTAAAAGAACCCAAATGGCGGTGTCTGGGCAGGTGGGCGGGGCCTCACACTCCCTTCGTGATTGGCTCTCCGACAACCGACCGGCACAAGCAAATCAGGAGCATTTCAAGACTGTTTTATTCCTAATTTTCACTGGACATTACTTGAATTACTTCCAAGGAAGTGTATTTATAACAATAACAATAACAATAACAACAACAACAACAACAACAACAACAATAATAATAATAATAATAATAATAATAATAATAATAAATTTATTAGATTTGTATGCCGCCCCTCTCTGAAGACTTGGAGCGGCTTACAGGCAAAGATTATAGACAAGACAGTTCATACCTTAACCTCTTTTCGTTTTTCCAGATTGAGTTTGGCACAGCAAAAGTAATTATTTTATTTATTTATTTGTTTGTTTGTTTTGTCCAATACACAATAATACGCAATGAGGGTTATAGAGGATATAATCAGGTAGAATGTATTAAAGGGGAAATAGAGGAGAAAATAAAGGAGTGAAATATAACTATGAGAGAATAGCAGAAAAAGATATAGGGATAGAAGAGAAGATATAGGAGATATAGGAGAGACAATAGGACTCTGTGGGACCTAGCTGGTCGCTGGGATTCGTGCGGCAGAAGGCGGTCCCGGAGATAATCTGGCCCGGTGCCATGAAGGGCTTTATAAGTCATAACCAACACTTTGAATTGTGACCGGAAACTGATCGGCAACTAATGCAGACTGCGGAGTGTTGGTGTGACATGGGCATATTTGGGAAAGACCATGATTGCTCTCGCAGCTGCATTCTGCACGATCTGAAGTTTCCGAACACTCTTCAAAGGTAGCCCCATGTAGAGAGCGTTACAGTAGTCGAGCCTCGAGGTGATGAGGGCATGAGTGACTGTGAGCAGTGACTCCCAGTCCAGATAGGGCCGCAACTGGTGCACCAGGCGAACCTGGGCAAATGCCCCCCTCGCCACAGCCGAAAGGTGTTTCTCTAATGTGAGCTAGCTGATGAGTCCAGGACCACTAGCCGAAATGCCTTCCTGGACCATCCGAAGCTCTTGTCAATCATTGCAAGGGAAGAGATTTTGATATCCCATTCTTTGGCAAGAGCGCAGAGGGCGTGCACCGCTTCTCCAATCCATCCCGCTTTACTCAAAAACCTGATATTCTGAAGGTCTTCCCAGCCAGATAAATTCAACGCCACTTTTGTGGGCAATTCAAACCTCCCCGCTTAAAAGCCTTTTCAGACAGCGTTGGAAGGAAAAAAGATGGTCCAAGGCCATGCGAGATGAATCACAAAGTGCCTTTGCAAGCAGCCCAACCACCAACGCTAATGTTTTCTTCCTCCTCTACCTTTTTAAAAATTTTTTAACAACCTATATAAAGAAAGTTGGCATTCACAGGTATATAATAGCAGGGCAAAAGTTGCTGGAGAAGACAGATGTGGTCAGGTTATAATGTTTTGCCAGCTTTATGAGAAAGACTGCTAGCGCTCTGTCTCTCCAAATCTTGAAGAGCATGGCTGTAATTGATAGGCTGCAAAAAAAAAAAGGTCTGTGAAAGGACAATAAATATCAGACTGAAAAAAAAGCAAGGAGCTAGGAGTAACTAAATAATAATTTATTATGTATTCATCTTTCACGGTAGCAAACTATTGGGTCGGTGCTTTGAATCTGACCTACAAATCATCTTCCTTCTCAGGCTGTCTATATTTGACACAAGCAATTGACGGGACCAGAGTCTCTTCCTCTTTTTGTTTTGTTTAAATTACTGACACCAGCTCACAGCGACACTCGATATGGAAATCAATTTTTGTCTCTCGCGTATAATCCATAACAGCCTTTTATGTCCTTGTTTGAAGGCTACAGGCCCAACGACGTTTCGCTTGAAAAGTCAAGGTAGTCTCTTAGTTTTCTTGATTCTTTCAAATTCGGGACCTGTCATATTTATCTCAAAAATTTATATCATGTAAGTCCAAGGAATGAATGAATGAATGAATGAATGAATGAATGAATGAATGGGTCGGCTGCAAAACTGATAGATTTCACAAATTAGAATAGAATATGGAATGGAATGGAATAGAATAGAATATAATAGAAAATATGGAATGGAATGGAATGGAATGGAATAGAATGGAATGGAATAGAATAGAATAGAATGGAATGGAATGGAATGGAATAGAAAATATGGAATGGAATGGAATGGAATGGAATAGAATAGAATAGAATAGAAAATATGGAATGGAATGGAATGGAATAGAATGGAATGGAATAGAATAGAATAGAATAGAATAGAATAGAATAGAAAATATGGAATGGAATGGAATAGAATGGAATAGAATAGAAAATATGGAATTGAATGGAGTGGAGTAGAATGGAATGGAATAGAATAGAATAGAATAGAATAGAATAGAACTCTTTATTGGCCAAGTGTAATTGGACACACAAGGAATTTCTCTTTGGTGCATATGCTCTCAGTGTACATAAAAGAAAAAAGATACATTTGTCAAGTTTCATGTGGTACAAAACTTAATGATTGTCACAGGAGTCAAACAAGCAATGAAGAAACAATCAATATTAATAAAAACCTTAGGATACAAGTAACAAGTTACAGTCACACAGTCCTAAGTGGGATGAAAAGGATGATAGGATGGTGAGAAAAAACTAGTAGAAATAGAAGTGCAGACTTAGCAAAAAGTTTTGAGGGAATTATTTGCTTAGCAGAGCGATGGCGTTTGGGGAAAAAAACCTGTCCTTGTGTCTAGTTGTTTTGGTGTGCAGGGCTCTGTAGCAATGTTTTGAGGGAAGGAGTTGTGGCAAACTACTGTGGCAAACACATCACTTCCACTTTCTCATGTCCAAAGTTGAACAACTGAGCCATTAATTCAAAGGAGAAAGATCCCCCCCACCACCACCACCCCGCAATTTTCATTTTTGGACATTCTCCTATTTGTTTATTATTTTAATTGAATGCAAGTCCTGGAAGCTTATGCTGCCGAGTGATTCATATATTTTCTAAATAAATGATTACAAGAGTGCCAGAGGTTTTAAAATTTGGCAGCTGCACGGAATACCCAAAAAGGTTAATCGGATTATTTTTGTAGGGGGAAATTAGGCTGTCATTTGACATCTGTATCTATATCTCTATCTATCTCTATCTCTATCTCTATCTCTATCTCTATCTATCTATCTATCTATCTATCTATCTATCTATCTATCTATCTATCTATCTATCTATCTATCTATCACATGTTGTTGTTTTTTTGCTGAATTTGAAAATTAAGGGAGACTAGGACAGATCTATTTCGGCCTTATTTTGGTCTCATCAGCTAGCCATACCCACTGGGACTTGAACCTGCAACCTTTGCCTTGTAAGGCAGAGAATTATCCTCTAGGCTACAGTATCCAATCCCTTCAGCTCTGCACCAGGGAAGGGTTACATATTTTTGTGTCGAATCACCCTGGTGTATTGAAGGAACATCACAGCTCCTTATTTGCCTCTCGGCCCAAACCCAGGGCCATTTCCAAGGCAGTTAATTTTATTGATAGCCGACAATTCTATCTTTATGTGTCACATGTTTTTTTTGCTGAATTTGAAAATTAAGGGAGACTAGGATAGATCTATTTTGGCCTTATTTTGGCCTCATCAGCTAGCCATACCCACTGAGACTTGAACCTGCAACCTTTGCCTTGTAAGGCAGAGAATTATCCTCTAGGCTACAGTATCCAATCCCTTCAGCTCTTCAAATTACTTTGCTTGCTTTCAAGTAATTTCCAGTCAATGTAGTTTGCAAGCAAAGTTATGAGATATTAATTAGTTAATTAGTCTCGGTGTATTTTTGATTTATATGACAATGAAGGAAAACTAAACTTCAAGAAACATTAAATAATAAACATATAAAGCATAATATACAGTTCCAGAGACTTCAGCAGTGATTCCCTGCAGCTGTTAAATTAGTCACCCTATTGTTAAGTGAATCTGGCTTCCCAACTGGCTAGTCTTATCAGAAGGTTGCAAAAGGGGATGGTGTGACTCTAGGATGCTGCAACTGTCATCAGTACATGTCAGTTTCCAAGTGTCCAAATTATCAGCGGGTAGGGGTTGCCACTAGCGCCGCTACTTTGGGTCTCTGGATGAGAAACGAAACATCTCCAAGGGAAAAAAAAAAAGTCCACTTGATTTATTTATTTATTTTTTAAAAAAATCTCCTTTGGGACAATTTTTGGGACAAATAATTGAGAATCTTCGTATACATTCCCAGTTGGGTATGTATATTTCTTAAAACTTGCAAGTGTCTTCGGTGAACCTCAGAATATAAAGAACCTCAGAAACTTCACTGTACTTTCTGTTGTACATACTCCTGATCAGTTGGAGGATGATGAAGATATTGAGGACTCGGATTCAGATAGTGTTTATGAATTAGTGGGGGGGGGGTTACAGGTAGTAGAACAGGTGGGAGGCCAGCCACAGGATGGGGCTATGAGTTCAGGATCTAGCGAGGGAGAATCAGACGCTCGTTGGATTAACCCTAAATTCAGAAGGGCCCAAAAACGTAGAGAACAGAGGTCTGGAAGACGATATCTGAATACCAGCTGCCGATAAGGTCCCACAGAGTTGGCCTTCTCTGGGTCCCGTCGACCAAACAATGTCGTTTGGCGGGCCCCAGGGGAAGAGCCTTCTCTATGGCGGCCCCGGCCCTCTGGAACCAACTCCCCCCAGAGATTAGAACGGCCCCCACTCTCCTTGTCTTTCACAAATTACTTAAGACCCATCTTTGTCGCCAGGCATGGGGGAGTTAAGTTATCCTTTCCCCCTAGGCTATTACAAGTTATGCATGGTATGTTTGTGTGTATGTTTGGTTTTTTATAATAAGGGTTTTTTAGTTGTTTTTATTAATTGGATTAATTGGATTGTTCATGTTGTTTTACCACCGTTGTTAGCTGCCCTGAGTCTGCGGAGAGGGGCGGCATACAAATCCAATAAATAAATAAAATAAATAAATAAATATTAAGGAGAGGAATGGTTAAATACTATAGTGATGTACAGTGATCTCCCGATTATCGCGAGGGTTCCGTTCCAAGACCCCTCACAATAATCGATTTTTCGGGATGTAGTGGTGCGGAAGTAAAAACACCATCTGCGCATGCGCGCCCCTTTTTCCATGGCCACGCATGCACAGATGGTGTTTTTACTTCCGCACCTGGGAAGACCCAGCAGCTGAGGAGCCGCCTGCCTGCCCGCTTGTCCGCCGCTTTTCCGCTTTTCCGCCGCTTGTCCGCTTGTCTGGCCGCCGCTTTTCCGCCCGCCGCTTGTCCGCCGCTCTGGGAGTTGAAGACCCAGGGAAGGTTCCTTCGGCCGCCCACCAGCTGATCTGCTCGGCAGCGCAGTAGCAGCGAGGAGCCGAAGATGGGGTTTCCCCATTGCCCACGCAAAGGGGAAACCCCATCTTTGGCTCCTCGCTGCTACTGCGCTGCCGAGCAGATCAGCTGGTGGGCGGCCGAAGGAACCTTCCCTGGGTGCTGCCCGCCACTCGAGAACAAGAGGGGGAGAGATAGAGAAAGAGAGAGAAGGAAAGAAAGAGATGAGAGAGGGAGGAAGAGAGTGTGAGAGAGGAAGAAGCAAGATAGAGAAAGAGAGAGAGAAAGAAAGATGAGAAAGGAAGGGAGTGACGTCATCGGGTGGAAAAATCGCGATATAGCGTTTCGCAAAGATCGAGATCGCGAAACTCGGGGGATCACTGTATTTGGCACGTCAGGGTGTCAATGGGGAAGAAGGGTGGAGTTTCAACGTTGCCGAAGGGAAAAATGGATGTGTTTCTTGCCGCTCTCAAGTAAGCAAAAGTATTCTGTGTTGATTAACAGTCAGTTCTGCTGTTTTTAGAAATCATGCTGTTAGGACAATAAATCTTGTTAAGTGGAGCAGGAGAAGGAATGTGAGGAATGCAGCAAAGGGAGATAACAGACCAAGTGCCTGTATGGAATGTGTTTGAATTCCAGAAGAGCAGAGAAATAAATGGAGTTTCTTTATTCATGAAATAATGCATTTAATAAGAGTTATTTGTAATTGCTAAATTTGTACCGGAAACCAGAACACTTTCTACTGCATAGATGCTGAAAAAAGCACATTCTTTCTTAGCAAGAAATAGCTGGTTAAGAAGAGAAAAACATACTTTACTGAAGGTTTTTTTTTATATAAAAAAGAGGCTTAGACTGTCATGTTAAAAGTGCTAATATCCCCTTTATAAAATGCTAATAATGGAGCCTAGAACTCCAAGCCCTGAAATACTTTTTTATGTTGCTGATGCTGCTATTGCCATTCATGGTTTATATTCATTATCGGGGAGACTGTATGCATTAGACTCTTGAATTAATGTATTTTCTTTTTTAGAAACAAATATACTGAAATTGCGCCTCTCGGTTTATTTATTATTTACTTTCTTCTTCTTCTTTTTTCTGCCCCGAAAAGAACAAGTTCCTAACCTTACGTTCTCTGTGACATTCCCCATTTATCAATATAATTGCGGCTATTAGTAGTTCGCATTCTGAAGTTTTGTTTTTAAAGATAAACAGTGCCATTTGCATTATTTATGGCAGTCTGGCCAGCTACGCAAGGGCAGAACTCATTTTCTGCATCGATTTCCCATTTTTAAGCATATAAAGAATGGCCTCGCATGCATCCCAACCCAAACCTGCTTTAACATGACGAAGTTAAGTGATGACATGTCACTTAAAAGAGACAGATTGATCAGGAATACAAACGATGTCGTTTGGCGGGCCCCAGGAGAAGAGCCTTCTCTGTGGCGGCCCCGGCCCTCTGGAATCAACTCCCCTCAGAGATTAGAACGGCCCCCACCCTCCTTGTCTTTCGCAAATTACTCAAGACCCACCTTTGTTGCCAGGCATAGGATATTCCTTCCCCGTGGCCATTACAAGTTAGATGGACCATTAGGTCTTTTTCTGCCGTCAGACTTCTATGTTTCTATGTTCTATGAGGCAGGCGCTGAGTCTGCTGGTCCCGGCGGTGGCTGCTCTTTGAGGACACTGACATCGGCTGCGGCGGCGTCTTCTTTTCGGGACAGCGGTGGGGGCAGGGACCTGG